>NC_092006.1:13520885-13810885 GCF_044704955.1 Pristiophorus japonicus | reverse complement strand
AGAGAGACGCAGAGAGAGACGCGGAGAGAGAGAGAGAGACGCAGAGAGAGAGACGCAGAGAGAGAGACGCAGAGAGAGACGCAGAGAGAGGGACGCAGAGAGAGGCGCAGAGAGAGAGACGCAGAGAGAGAGAGAGAGAGAGAGAGAGAAGCAGAGAGAGACGCAGAGCGCGACGCAGAGAGACGCAGAGAGAGACGCAGAGAGAGAGAGAGACGCAGAGAGAGACGCAGAGAGAGACGCAGAGAGACGCAGAGAGAGACGCAGAGAGAGACGCAGAGAGAGACGCAGAGAGAGACGCAGAGAGAGAGAGAGAGACGCAGACAGAGGCGCAGAGAGAGACGCAGAGAGAGACGCAGAGAGAGACGCAGAGAGAGAGACGCAGAGCGAGGCGCAGAGAGAGAGACGCAGAGAGACGCAGAGAGAGACGCAGAGAGAGAGACGCAGAGAGAGAGAGAGAGAGAGAGACGCAGAGAGAGAGACGCAGAGAGAGAGACGCAGAGAGAGAGAGAGAGAGAGAGACGCAGAGAGAGACGCAGAGAGACACGCAGAGACACGCAGAGACACGCAGAGCAGAGACATGCAGAGCAGAGAGACGCGCAGAGAGACACATGCAGACAGAAACACACGCAGACAGAAACCCACACACACACACAGACACAGACACAGAGGCCCACACACAGACACAGAGACACAAACACAAACACACACACACACAGAGGCCCACACACAGACACACACATAGAGGCCCACACACTCAGAGACCCACACACAGACACAGAGACACAAAAACACACACAGACACAGACACAGAGATCGGGTGCTGGGTAGCGGTAAGTGCACACACCACTTTACCTGTACTCGAGCCCGGATCACGTCCATGGGGTTAGTGAGGGTGGAGGAAGTGGCAGCAGCGAGTGGGCCAGCCACGGCCTGGACCAGCAGGTGGGGACAGACACTGGGGGTGATATAGGACAGCTGCTCTGCAGGCATAAGACACAAAGATTCAGCAATTCATCAACCGCAGAGCTGCAGCGAGTTCACCAGCCCCCGAAATACACCAATATTCATATTGTACCCCAGTGTTATACAGTGACAGACCTGTACTCACCAGTACTGTACCCCAGTGTTATACAGTGACAGACCTGTACTCACCAGTACTGTACCCCAGTGTTATACAGTGACAGACCTGTACCCACCAGTATTGTACCCCAGTGTTATAGTGACAGACCTGTACCCACCAGTACTGTACCCCAGTGTTATAGTGACAGACCTGTACCCACCAGTACTGTACCCCAGTGTTATAGTGACAGACCTGTACCCACCAGTACTGTACCCCAGTGTTATACAGTGACAGACCTGTCCCCACCAGTACTGTACCCAGTTATTCAGTGACAGACCTGTACCCACCAGTACTGTACCCCAGCGTTATACAGTGATAGACCTGTACCCACCAGTATTGTACCCCAGTGTTATACAGTGACAGACCTGTACCCACCAGTACTGCACCCCAGTGTTATAAAGTGACAGATCTGTACCCACCAGTACTGCATACCAGTGTTATACAGTGACAGACCTGTATCCCCCAGTACTGTATACCAGTCTTATACAGTGACAGACCTGTACCCACCTGTACTGTACCCCAGTGTTATACAGTGACAGACCTGTACCCACCAGTACTGTAACCCAGTGTAATAGTGACAGACCTGTACCCACCAGTACTGTATCCCAGTGTTATACAGTGACAGACCTGTACCCACCAGTACTGTACCCCAGTGTTATACAGCGACAGACCTATACCCACCAGTACTGTACCCCAGTATTATACAGTGACAGACCTGTATCCCAATGTTATACAGTGACAGACCTTCACCCACCAGTACTGTACCCCAGTGTTATACAGTAACAGACCTGTACCCACCAGTACTGTACCCCAGTGTTATACAGTGACAGACCTGTACCCACCAGTACTGTACCCCAATGTTATACAGTGACCGACTGTACCCACCAGTACTGTACCCCAGTGTTATACAGTGACAGACCTGGAACTACCAGTACTGTATACCAGTCTTAAACAGTGACAGAGCTGCACCCACCAGTACTGTCCCCCAGTGGTATACAGTGACAGACCTGTACCCACCAGTACTGCACCCCTGTGTTTGTTATACAGTGACAGACCTGTACCCACCTGTACTAGACCCAGTGTTATACAGTGACAGACCTGTACCCACCAGTACTGTACCCCAGTGTTATACAGTGACAGACCTGTACCCACCAGTACTGTACCCCAGTATTATACAGTGACAGACCTGTACCCACCAGTACTGTACCCCAGTATTATACAGTGACAGACCTGTACCCACCAGTACTGTACCCCAGTGTTATACAGTGGCTGACCTGTACCCACCAGTACTGTGCCCCAATGTTTTTCAGTGACAGACCTATACCCTCCAGTACTGTGCCCCAGTGTTATACAGTGATAGACCTGTACCCACCAGTACTGTATACCAGTGTTATACAGTAACAGACCTGTACCCACCAGTACTGAACCCCAGTGTTATACATTGACAGACCTGTACCCACCAGTACTGTATACCAGTGTTACACAGTGACAGACCTGTACCCACCAGTACTGTACCCGGTGTTATACAGCGACAGACCTGTACCCACCAGTACTGTACCCCAGTGTTATACAGTGACAGACCTGTACCCACCAGTACTGTACCCCAGTGTTATACAGCAACAGACCTGTACCCACCAGTACTGTATCCCAGTGTTATACAGTGACAGACCTGTACCCACCAGCACTGTACCCCAGTATTATACAGTGACAGACCTGTACCGACCAGTACTGTACCCCAATGTTATACAGTGACAGACCTGTACCCACCAGTACTGTACCCCAGTGTTCTACAGTGACAGACCTGTACCCACCAGTACTGTATACCAGTCTTATACAGGGACAGAGCTGCACCCACCAGTACTGTACCCCAGTGTTAAACAGTGACCGACGTGTACCCACCAGTACTGTCCCCCAGTGGTATACAGTGACAGACCTGTACCCACCAGTACTGCACCCCAGTGTTTCTTATACAGTGACAGACCTGTCCCCACCAGTACTGTACCTAGTGTTGTACAGTGACAGACCTGTACCCACCAGTACTGTACCCCAGTGTTATACAGTGATAGACCTGTACCCACCAATACTGTACCCCAGTGTTATACAGTGGCTGACCTGTACCCACCAGCACTGTACCCAGTGTTTTCATGTCAGACCTGTACCCACCAGTACTGTACCCCAGTGTTTGTTGTACAGTGACAGACCTGTACCCACCAGTACTGTACCCGTGTTATACAGTGACAGACCCGTACCGACCAGTACTGTACCCCAATGTTGTACAGTGACAGACCTGTACCCACCAGTACTGTACCCCAGTGTTCTAGTGACAGACCTGTACCCACCAGTACTGTACCCCAGTGTTATACAGTGACAGACCTGTACCCACCAGTACTGTATCCCAGTCTTATACAGTGACAGACCTATACCCACCAGTACTGTACACAGTGTTTTCATGTCAGACCTGTACCCACCAGTACTGTACCCAGTGTTTTCATGTCAGACCTGTACCCACCAGTACTGTACCCCAGTGTTTGTTGTACAGTGACAGACCTGTACCCACCAGTACTGTACCCGTGTTATACAGTGACAGACCTGTACCCACCAGTACTGTACCCCAGTGTTATACAGTGACAGACCTGTACCCACCAGTACTGTACCCCAGTGTTATACAGTGACAGACCTGTACCCACCAGTACTGTATCCCAGTATTATACAGTGATAGACCTGTAACCACCAGTACTGTACCCCAGTGTTATACAGTGACAGACCTGTCCCCACCAGTACAGTACCCCAGTGTTATACAGTGACAGACCTGTACCCACCAGTACTGTATCCCAGTGTTATACAGTGACCGACCTGTACCCACCAGTACTGTACCCCAGTGTTGTGCAGTGACAGAACTGTCCCCACCAGTACTGTACCCAGTTATTCAGTAACAAACCTGTACCCACCAGTACTGTACCCCAGTGTTATACAGTGACCGGCCTGTACCCACCAGTACTGTACCCCAGTGTTATAAAGTGACAGATCTGTACCCACCAGTACTGTATACCAGTGTTATACAGTGACAGACCTGTACCCACCCAGTACTGTCCCCCAGTGGTATAAGTGACAGACCTGTACCCACCAGTACTGCACCCCAGTGTTTGTTATACAGTGACAGACCTGTACCCACCAATACTGTACCCCAGTGTTATACAGTGGCTGACCTGTACCCACCAGCACTGTACCTCAGTTATACAGTGACAGACCTGTACCCTCCAGTACTGTACCCAGTGTTGTACAGTGACAGACCTGTACCTACCAGTACTGTACCCCAGTGTTATACAGTGATAGACCTGTACCCACCAGTACTGTACCCCAGTGTTATACAGTGGCTGACCTGTACCCACCAGTACTGTACCCAGTGTTTTCATGTCAGACCTGTACCCACCAGTACTGTACCCCACTGTTATACAGTGACAGACCTGTACCCACCAGCACTGTACCCCAGTGTTATACAGTGACATACCTGTGCCCACCAGTACTGTACCCAGTGTTGTACAGTGACAGACCTGTACCTACCAGCACTGTATCCCAGTCTTATACAGTGACAAACTGTACCCACCAGTACTGTACCCCAGTGTTATACAGTGACAGACCTGTACCCACCAGTACTGTACCCAGTGTTTTCATGTCAGACCTGTACCCACCAGTACTGTACCCCACTGTTATACAGTGACAGACCTGTACCCACCAGCACTGTACCCCAGTTTTACAGTGACATACCTGTGCCCACCAGTACTGTACCCAGTGTTATACAGTGACAGACCTGTACCCACCAGTACTGTACCCCAGTGTTATACAGTGACAGACCTGTACCCACCAGTACTGTACCCCAGTGTTATACAGTGACAGACCTGTACCCACCAGTACTGTACCCCAGTGTTATACAGTGACAGACCTGTACCCACCAGTACTGTACCCCAGTGGTATACTGTGACAGACCTGTACCCACCAGTACTGTACCCCAGTGTTACACAGTGACAGACCTGTACCCACCAGTACTGTACCCCAGTGTTATACAGTGACAGATCTGTACCCACCAGTACTGTATTCCAGTGTTATACAGTGATAGCCCTGTACCCACCAGTACTGTACCCCAGTGTTATACAGTGACCGACCTGTACCAACCAGTACTGTACCCCAGTGTTAGCCAGTGACAGAGCTGCACCCACCAGTAATGTCCCCCAGTGTTATACAGTGACAGACCTGTACCCACCAGTACTGTACCCCAGTGTTATACAGTGACAGACCTGTACCCACCAGTACTGTATCCCAGTGTTATACAGTGACAGACCTGTACCCACCAGTACTGTACCACAGTGTTATACAGTGACAGACCTGTACCCACCAGTACTGTACCCCAGTGTTATACAGTGACAGACCTGTACCCACCAGTACTGTATCCCAGTGTTACAGTGACAGACCTGTACCCACCAGTACTGTACCAAAGTGTTATACAGTGACAAACCTGTACCCACCAGTACTGTATCCCAGTGTTACAGTGACAGACCTGTACCCACCAGTACTGTATACCAGTGTTATACAGTGACAGACCTGTACCCACCAGTACTGTATCCCAGTGTTACAGTGACAGACCTGTACCCACCAGTACTGTACCAAAGTGTTATACAGTGACAAACCTGTACCCACCAGTACTGTATCCCAGTGTTACAGTGACAGACCTGTACCCACCAGTACTGTAACCGTGTTATACAGTGATAGACCTGTACCCACCAGTACTGTACCCAAGTGTTATACAGTGACAGACCTGTACCCACCAGTAGTGTACCCCAGTGTTATACAGTGACAGACCTGTACCCACCAGTACTGTATACCAGTGTTATACAGTGACAGACCTGTACCCACCAGTACTGTATCCCAGTGTTACAGTGACAGAGCTGCACCCACCAGTGCTGTCCCCCAGTGGTATACAGTGACAGACCTGTACCCACCAGTACTGCACCCCAGTGTTTGTCATACAGTGGCTGACCTGTACCCACCAGCACTGTACCTCAGTGTTATACAGTGACAGACCCGTACCCACCAGTACTGTACGCCAGTGTGATACAGTGACAGACCTGTACCCACCAGGACTGTATCCCAGTGTTGTACAGTGACAGACATGTACCCACCAGTACTGTACCCAGTGTTATAGTGTCAGACCTGTACCCACCAGTACTGTACCCCAGTGTTTGTTGTACAGTGACAGAACTGTACCCACCAGTACTGTACCCGTGTTATACAGTGACAGACCTGTACCCACCTGTACTGTACCCCAGTGTTATACAGTGACAGACCTGTACCCACCAGCACTGTACCCCAGTGTTATACAGTGACATACCTGTGCCCACCAGTAATGTACCCAGTGTTATAGTGACAGACCTGTACCCACCAGTACTGTACCCCAGTGTTAAACAGTGACAGACCTGTACCCACAAGTACTGTACCCCAGTGTTATACAGTGACAGACATGTACCCACCAGTACTGTACCCCAGTGTTATACAGTGACAGACCTGTACCCACCAGTACTGTATCCCAGTGTTATACAGTGATAGGCCTGTACCCACCAGTACTGTACCCGTGTTATACAGTGACCGACCTGTACCCACCAGTACTGTACCCCAGTGTTATACAGTGACAGAGCTGCACCCACCAGTACTGTCCCCCAGTGGTATACAGTGACAGACCTGTACCCACCAGTACTGCACCCCAGTGTTGTACAGTGACAGACCTGTACCCACCAGTACTGTACCACAGTGTTATACAGTGACAGACCTGTACGCACCAGTACTGTACCCCAGTGTTACAGTGATAGACCTGTACCCACCAGTACTGTACCACAGTGTTATACAGTGACAGACGTGTACCCACCAGTACTGTACCCCAGTGTTATACAGTGACAGACCTGCACCCACCAGTACTGTACCCCAGTGTTATAGTGACAGACCTGTACCCACCAGTACTGTACCCCAGTGTTATACAGTGACAGACCTGTACCCACCAGTACTGTACCCCAGTGTTATACAGTGACAGACCTGTACCCACCAGTACTGTACCCCAGTGTTATACAGTGACAGACCTGTACCCACCAGTACTGTACCCCAGTGTTATACAGTGACAGACCTGTACCCACCAGTACTGTATCCCAGTGTTATACAGTGACAGACCTGTACCCACCAGTACTGTATCCCAGTGTTATACAGTGACAGACCTGTACCCACCAGTACTGTACCCCAGTGTTGTAGTGACAGATGTGTACCCACCAGTACTGTACCCCAGTGTTATACAGTGACAGACCTGTACCCACCAGCACTGTACCCCAGTGTTATACAGTGACAGATCTGTACCCACCAGTACTGTACCCCATTGTTATACATTGACAGACCTGTACCCACCAGTACTGTACCCCAGTGTTATACAGTGACAGACCTGAACCCACCAGTACTGTACCCCAGTGTTGTACAGTGACAGACCTGTACCCATCAGTACTGTACCCCAGTGTTATACAGTGACAGACCTGTACCCATCAGTACTGAACCCCAGTTTAAAACAGTGACAGACCTGAACCCACCAGTACTGTACCCCAGTGTTATACAGTGACAGACCTGTACCCACCAGTGCTGTATCCCAGTGTTATAGTGACAGACCTGTATCCACCAGTACTGTATCCCAGTGTTATAAAGTGACAGACCTGTACCCACCAGTACTGTAACCCAGTGTTATACAGTGACAGACCTGTACCCACCAGTACTGTACCCCAGTGTTATACAATGACAGACCTGTACCCATCAGTACTGTACCCCAGTTTAAAACAGTGACAGACCTGTACCCACCAGTACTGTATCCCAGTGTTATACAGTGACAGACTCTGACATATCTCCTGAGCAGTAAATGTGTTTTTGTATTGTTTCCTGGGACGTGGGCGTCACTGGAAAGGTCGGCATTTATTGCCCATCCCTCATTGCCCCTTGAGAAGGTGGTGGTGAGCTCCTTCTTGATCCGCTGCAGTCCGTGTTGTGAAGGTGCTCCCACAATGCTGTTAGGGAGGGAGTTGCAGGATTGTGACCCAGCGACGATGAAGGAACAGCCGATATATTTCCCAGTCGGGATGGTGTGTGTGACTGGGAGGTGGAGGTGGTCCATGAGTTGCTGCCCTTTTCCTTCTCGACGGCAGAGGTCTCGACTTTGGGAGGTGCGAAACAACAAGCCTTGGCCAGTTGCTGGGATGTGTAAATCTGGGACCCTCTCAACAACACTTTCTATTTATATCGCCAAATGCCCCAAGGTGTTTCTCAGGAGTATCATGAGATTTAAAAAATGAGCCGTATAAGGGGAAATTAGGGACAGGTGACCAAAGGTTGGGCCAAAGAGGTGGGATTTAAGGAGCGTCTTGATGGAGGAGAGAGTGGCGGAGAGGTTTAAGGGAGGGAGTTCCAGAGCTTGGGGCCCAGGCAGCTGAAGGCATGGCCACCGATGGTGGAACGATTATAATCAGGGATGCTCAGGAGGGCAGAATTAGAGGAGTGCAGAGATCTCGGGGGGTTGTGGGGCTGGAGGAGGTTACAGAGATAGGGAGGGGTGTAGGGGCTGGAGGAGGTTACAGAGATAGGGAGGGGTGTCGGGGCTGGAGGAGGTTACAGAGATTTGGAGAGGTAAAGGGCTGGAGGAGGTTACAAAGATAGGGAGCGGTGTAGGGGCTGCAGGAGATTACAGAGATAGGGAGGGCACAAAAGCCATGAATGGATTTGTAAATAACGATGAGAATTTTTTTAGACCCGATGCCTATTTTTGTTTGAAAAATAACCTTGATGTTTTTCCACATAAAAGACACTGTTGTTGTTGTAATGGATTTCAATATGCATAACCTATTCAGGGATTTCTTTACCAATTACACCAGTGAAGTAAAATAGTATCCTGTTCTTCCTTAGCATGAGAGGCGTTGCTGGACCGGGACCCAATGTAGGTCAGCGAGCACAGGGTGATGGGTGAGCGGGACTGGGTGCGAGTTAGGACACGGGGCAACGAGCACAGGGGGTGATGGGTGAGCGGGACTCGGTGCGAGTTAGGACACGAGGCAGAGAGCACAGGGTGATGGGTAAGCGGGACTGGGTGCGACTTAGGACACGGGGCAGCGAGCACAGGGGGTGATAGGTGAGCGGGACTCGGTGCGAGTTAGGACACGGGGCAGCGAGCACAGGGGGTGATGGGTGAGCGGGACTCGGTGCGAGTTAGGACACGGGGCAGCGAGCACAGGGGGACTTTCCTCAGTCGTGAGGATGTTGGCCTGTGTTACTGTGGGACTCCCCAGTAGTGAGGGTGTTGGCCTGTGTTAATGTGGGACTTTCCCCAGTAGTGAGGGTGTTGGCCTGTGTTACTGTGGGACTTTCTTCAGTAGTGAGGGTGTTGGTCTGTGTTACTGTGGGACTCCCCAGTAGTGAGGGTGTTGGCCTGTGTTACTGTGGGACTTTCCCCAGTCGTGAGGGTGTTGGCCTGTGTTACTGTGGGACTCCCCAGTAGTGAGGGTGTTGGCCTGTGTTACTATGGGACTCCCCAGTAGTGAGGGTGTTGGCCTGTGTTACTGTGCGACTCCCCAGTAGTGAAGGTGTTGGCCTGTGTTGCTGTGGGACTTTCGCCAGCAGTGATGGTTGTGGCCTGTGTTACTGTGGGACTCCCCAGTAGTGAGGGTGTTGGCCTGTGTTACTTTGGGACTCCCCAGTAGTGAGGGTGTTGGCCTGTGTTACTGTGGGACTCTACACTCGTGAGGGTGTTGGCCTGTGTTACTGTGGGACTTTCCCCAGTAGTGAGGGTGTTAGCCTGTGTTACTGTGGGACTTTCCCCAGTCGTGTGGGTGTTGGCCTGTGTTACTGTGGGACTTTCCCCAGTAGTAAGAGTGTTGGCCTGTGTTACTGTGGGACTCCCCAGTAGTGAGGGTGTTGGCCTGTGTTACTGTGGGACATTCCCCAGTAGTGACGGTGTTGGCCTGTGTTACTGTGGGACTCCCCAGTAGAGAGGGTTTTGGCCTGTGGGACTGCGGGACTTTCCCCAGTCGTGAGGGTGTTGGCCTGTGTAACTATTGGACTTTCCCCAGTAGTGAGGGTGTTGGCGTGTGTTGTTCTGGGACTTTCCCCAGTCGTGAGGGTGTTGGCCTGTGTTACATTGGGACTTTCCTCAGTAGTGAGGGTGTTGGCCTGTGTTACTGTGGGACTCCCCAGTGGTGAGGGTGTTGGCCTGTGTTACAATGGGAATTTCCCCAGTCGTGAGGGTGTTGGCCTGTGTTACTGTGGGACTCCCCAGTAGTGAGGGTGTTGGCCTGTGTTACTGTGGGACTCACCAGTAGTGAGGGTGTTGACCTGTGTTACTGTGGGACTCCCCAGTAGTGAGGGTTGTGACCTGTGTTACTGTGGGACTTTCCCCAGTCGTGAGGGTGTTGGCCTGTGTTACTGTGGGACTTTCCCCAGTCGTGAGGGTGTTGGCCTGTGTTACAATGGGACTTTCCCCAGTCGTGAGGGTGTTGGCCTGTGTTACTGTGGGATCCCCAGTCGTGAGGGTGTTGGCCTGTGTTACAATGGGACTTTCCCCAGTCGTGAGGGTGTTGGACTGTGTTACTGTGGGAATTTCCCCAGTCGTGAGGGTGTTGGCCTGTGTTACTGTGGGACTCCCCAGTAGTGAGGGTGTTGGCCTGTGTTACTGTGGGACTCACCAGTAGTGAGGGTGTTGGCCTGTGTAATTATGGGACTTTCCCCAGTAGTGAGGGTGTTGGCCTGTGTTGCTGTGGGACTCCCCAGTAATGAGGGTGTTGGCCTGTGTTACTGTGGGACTCCCCAGTAGTGAGGGTTGTGGCCTGTGTCACTGTTGGACTCCCCAGTCCTGAGGGTGTTGGCCTGTGTTACTGTGAGACTTTCCCCAGTAGTGAGGGAGTTGGCCTGTGTAACTGTGGGACTATTCCCAGTAGTGAGGGTGTTGGCGTGTGTTACTGTGGGACTCCCCAGTAGTGAGGGTGTTGGCCTGTGTTACTGTGCGACTCCCCAGTAGTGAAGGTGTTGGCCTGTGTTGCTGTGGGACTTTCGCCAGCAGTGATGGTTGTGGCCTGTGTTACTGTGGGACTCCCCAGTAGTGAGGGTGTTGGCCTGTGTTACTGTGGGACTCCCCAGTCGTGAGGGAGTTGGCCTGTGTTACTGTGGGACTCCCCAGTAGTCAGGGTGTTGGCCTGTGTTACTGTGGGAATTTCCCCAGTTGTGAGGGTGTTGGCCTGTGTAACTATGGGACTTTCCCCAGTAGTGAGGGTGTTGGCCTGTGTTACAATGGGACTTTCCCCAGTCGTGAGGGTGTTGGCCTGTGTTACTGTGGGAATTTCCCCAGTCGTGAGGGTGTTGGCCTGTGTTACTGTGGGACTTTCCCCAGTAGTGAAAGCATTGGCCTGAGTTAATGTGGGACTTTCCCTAGTAGTGAGGGAGTTGGCGTGTGTTACTGTGGGACTCCCCAGTTGTGAGGGTGTTGGCCTGTGTTACTGTGGGACTCCCCAGTAGTGAGGGTGTTGGCCTGTGTTACGATTGGACTTTTCCCAGGAGTGAGGGTGTTGGCCTGTGTTACTGTGGGACTCCCCAGTAGTGAGGGTGTTGGCCTGTGTTACTGTGGGATTCCCTAGTTGTGAGGGTGTTGGCCTGTGTTACTGTGGGACTCCCCAGTAGTGAGGGTATTGGCCTGTGTTACTGTGGGACTCCCCAGTAGTGAGGGTGTTGGCCTGTGTAACTATGGGACTTTGCCCAGAAGTGAGGGTGTTGGCCTGTGTTACGATTGGACTTTCCCCAGTAGTGAGGGTGTTGGCCTGTGTTACTGTGGGATTCCCCAGTAGTGAGGGTGTTGGCCTGTGTTACTGTGGGACTCCCCAGTAGTGAGGGTATTGGCCTGCGTTACTGTGCGACTTGTCCCAGAAGTGAGGGTGTTGGCCTGTGTTACTGTGGGACTCCCCAGTAGTGAGGGTTGTGGCTTGTGTTACTGTGGGACTTTCCCCAGCAGTGAGGGTGTCGGCCGGTGTTACTGTGGGACTCCCTAGTTGTGTGGGTGTTGGCCTGTGTTACAGTGGGACTACCCAGGATTGAGGGTGTTGGCCTGTGTTACGGTGGGACTTTCCCGAGTCGTGAAGGTGTTGGCCTGTGTTACTGTGGGACTTTCCCCAGTAGTGAGGGTGTTGGCCTATGTTACTATGGGACTTACCCTAGTAGTGAGGGTGTTGGCGTGTGTTACAGTGGGACTCTGCAGTCGTGAGGGTGTTGGCCTGTGTTACTGTGGGACTCCCCAGTAGTGAGGGTGTTGGCCTGTGTTACTGTCGGTCTCCCCAGTAGTGAGGGTGTTGGCCTGTGTTACTGTGGGACTCCGCAGTTGTGAGGGTGTTGGCCTGTGTTACAGTGGGACTCCCCAGTAGTGAGGGTGTTGGCCTGTGTTACTGTGGGACTCCCCAGTAGTGAGGGTGTTGGCCTGTGTTACTGTGGGACTCCCCAGTAGTGAGGGTGTTGGCCTGTGTTACTGTGGGACTTTCACCAGTCGTGAGGGTGTTGGCCTGTGTAACTATTGGACTTGCCCCGGTAGTGAGGGTGTTGGCCTGTGTTACAATGTGACTTTCCCCAGTCGTGAGGGTGTTGGCGTGTGTTGTTGTGGGACTTTCCCCAGTCGTGAGGGTGTTGGCCTGTGTTACATTGGGACTTTCCTCAGTCGTGAGTGTGTTGGCCTGTGTTACTGTGGGACTCCCCAGTAGTGAGGGTGTTGGCCTGTGTTACTGTGGGACTCCCCACTAGTGAGGGTGTTGGCCTGTGATACAATGGGAATTTCCCCAGTCGTGAGGGTGTTGGCCTGTGTTACAATGGGACTTTCCCCAGTCGTGAGGGTGTTGGACTGTGTTACTGTGGGAATTTCCCCAGTCGTGAGGGTGTTGGCTTGTGTTACTGTGGGACTTTCCCCAGTAGTGAGGGTGTTGGCCTGTGTTACTGTGAGGCTTTCCCCAGTAGTGAAGGTGTTGGCCTGTGTTACTGTGGGACTCCCCAGTAGTGAGAGTGTTGGCCTGTGTTACTGTGGGACTCACCAGTAGTGAGGGTGTTGGCCTGTGTAACTATGGGACTTTGCCCAGAAGTGAGGGTGTTGGCCTGTGTTACGATTGGACTTTCCCCAGTAGTGAGGGTGTTGGCCTGTGTTACTGTGGGACTCCCCAGTAGTGAGGGTGTTGGCCTGTGTTACTGTGGGACTCCCCAGTAGTGAAGGTGTTGGCCTGCGTTACTGTGGGACTTTTCCCAGAAGTGAGGGTGTCGGCCTGTATTCCTGTGGGACTCCCCAGTCGTGAGGGTGTTGGCCTGTGTTACTGTGGGACTTTCCCCAGTCGTGAGGGTGTTGGCCTGTGTTACTGTGGGACTCCCCAGTAATGAGGGTTGTGGCCTATGTTGCTGTGGGACTCCCCAGTATTGAGGGTCGTGGCCTGTGTTACTGTGGGACTCCCCAGTAGTGAGGGTGTTGGCCTGTGTTACTGTGGGACTCCCCAGTAATGAGGGTGTTGGCCTGTGTTACTGTGGGACTCCCCAGTATTGAGGGTCGTGGCCTGTGTTACTGTGGGACTTTCCCCAGTAGTGAGGGCGTTGGCTTGTGTTACTGTGGGACTCCCCAGCAGTGAGGGTGTCGGCCGGTGTTACTGTGGGACTCCCCAGTAGTGAGGGTGTTGGCCTGCGTTACTGTGCGACTTGTCGCAGAATGGAGGGTGTCGGCCTGTATTCCTGTGGGACTCCCCAGTAATGAAGGTGTTGGCCTGTGATACTGTGGGATTCCCTACTTGTGAGGGTGTTGGCCTGTGTTCCTGTGGGACTCCCCAGTAGTGAGGGTGTTGGCCTGTGTTACTGTGGGACTCCCCAGTAGTGAGGGTGTTGGCCTGTGTTACTGTGGGAATCACCAGTAGTGAGGGTGTTGGCCTGTGTAACTATGGGACTTTGCCCAGAAGTGAGGGTGTTGGCCTGTGTTACGATTGGACTTTCCCCAGTCGTGAGGGTGTTGGCCTGTGTTACAATGGGACTTTCCCCAGTCGTGAGGGTGTTGGATTGTGTTACTGTGGGACTTTCCCCAGTAGTGAGGGTGTTGGCCTGTGTTACTGTGGGACTCCCCAGTAGTGAGGGTGTTGGCCTGTGTTACTGTGGGACTCCCCAGTTGTGAGGGTGTTGGCCTGCGTTACTATGCGACTTGTCCCAGAAGTGAGGGTGTCGGCCTGTATTCCTGTGGGACTACCCAGTAGTGAGGGTGTTGGCCTGTGTTACTGTGGGACTTTCCCCAGTCGTGAGGGTGTTGGCCTGTGTTACTGTGGGACTCCCCAGTAGTGAGGGTGTTGGCCTGTGTTACTGTGGGACTCCCCAGCAGTGAGGGTGTTGGCCTGTGTTACTGTGGGACTCCCCAGTAGTGAAGGTGTTGGCCTGTGTTACTGTGGGATTCCCTAGTTGTGAGGGTGTTGGCCTGTGTTACTGTGGGACTCCCCAGTAGTGAGGGTGTTGGCCTGTGTTACTGTGGGACTCTCCAGTAGTGAAGGTGTTGGCCTGTGCTACTGTGGGAATCACCAGTAGTGAGGGTGTTGGCCTGTGTAACTATGGGACTTTGCCCAGAAGTGAGGGTGTTGGCCTGTGTTACGATTGGACTTTCCCCAGTAGTGAGGGTGTTGGCCTGTGTTCCTGTGGGACTCCCCAGTAGTGAGGGTGTTGGCCTGTGTTACTGTGGGACTCCCCAGTAGTGAGGGTATTGGCCTGCGTTACTGTGCGACTTGTCCCAGAAGTGAGGGTGTTGGTCTGTGTTACTGTGGGACTCCCCAGTAGTGAGGGTTGTGGCCTGTGTTACTGTGGGACTTTCCCAGTAGCGAGGGCATTGGCTTGTGTTACTGTGGGACTCCCCAGCAGTGAGGGTGTCGGCCGGTGTTACTGTGGGACTCCCTAGTTGTGAGGGTGTTGGCCTGTGTTACAGTGGGACTTTCCCCAGTCGTGAAGGTGTTGGCCTGTGTTACTGTGGGACTTTCCCCAGTAGTGAGGGTGTTGGCCTATGTTACTGTGGGACTTATCCTAGTAGTGAGGGTGTTGGCGTGTGTTACAGTGGGACTCTGCAGTCGTGAGGGTGTTGGCCTGTGTTACTGTGGGACTCCCCAGTAGTGAGGGTGTTGGCCTGTGTTACTGTGGGTCTCCCCAGTCGTGAGGGTGTTGGCCTGTGTAACTATTGGACTTTCCCCAGTAGTGAGGGTGTTGGCCTGTGTTACAATGTGACTTTCCCCAGTCGTGAGGGTGTTGGCGTGTGTTGTTGTGGGACTTTCCCCAGTCGTGAGGGTGTTGGCCTGTGTTACATTGGGACTTTCCTCAGTCGTGAGTGTGTTGGCCTGTGTTACTGTGGGACTCCCCAGTAGTGAGGGTGTTGGCCTGTGTTACTGTGGGACTCCCCAGTAGTGAGGGTGTTGGCCTGTGATACAATGGGAATTTCCCCAGAAGTGAGGGTGTTGGCCTGTGTTACGATTGGACTTTCCCCAGTCATGAGGGTGTTGGCCTGTTTTACTGTGGGACTTTCGCCGGTCGTGAGGGTGTTGGGCTGTGTTACTGTGGGACTTTCTCCAGTAGTGAGGGTGTTGGCCTGTGTTACTGTGGGACTCCCCAGTAGTGAGGGTTTTGGCCTGTGTTACTGTGGGACTCCCCAGTAGTGATGGTGTAGGCCTGTGTTACTGTGGGATTCCCTAGTTGTGAGGGTGTTGGCCTGTGTTACTGTGGGAATCACCAGTTGTGAGGGTGTTGGCCTGTGTTACTGTGGGACTTATCCTAGTAGTGAGGGTGTTGGCGTGTGTTACAGTGGGACTCTGCAGTCGTGAGGGTGTTGGCCTGTGTTACTGTGGGACTCCCCAGTAGTGAGGGTGTTGGCCTGTGTTACTGTGGGTCTCCCCAGTCGTGAGGGTGTTGGCCTGTGTAACTATTGGACTTTCCCCAGTAGTGAGGGTGTTGGCCTGTGTTACAATGTGACTTTCCCCAGTCGTGAGGGTGTTGGCGTGTGTTGTTGTGGGACTTTCCCCAGTCGTGAGGGTGTTGGCCTGTGTTACATTGGGACTTTCCTCAGTCGTGAGTGTGTTGGCCTGTGTTACTGTGGGACTCCCCAGTAGTGAGGGTGTTGGCCTGTGTTACTGTGGGACTCCCCAGTAGTGAGGGTGTTGGCCTGTGATACAATGGGAATTTCCCCAGAAGTGAGGGTGTTGGCCTGTGTTACGATTGGACTTTCCCCAGTCATGAGGGTGTTGGCCTGTTTTACTGTGGGACTTTCGCCGGTCGTGAGGGTGTTGGGCTGTGGGACTTTCTCCAGTAGTGAGGGTGTTGGCCTGTGTTACTGTGGGACTCCCCAGTTGTGAGGGTTTTGGCCTGTGTTACTGTGGGACTCCCCAGTAGTGATGGTGTTGGCCTGTGTTACTGTGGGATTCCCTAGTTGTGAGGGTGTTGGCCTGTGTTACTGTGGGAATCACCAGTAGTGAGGGTGTTGGCCTGTGTTACTGTGGGACTCCCCAGTAGTGAGGGTGTTGGCCTGTGTTACTGTGGGAATCACCAGTAGTGAGGGTGTTGGCCTGTGTAACTATGGGACTTTGCCCAGAAGTGAGGGTGTTGGCCTGTGTTACGATTGGACTTTCCCCAGTAGTGAGGGTGTTGGCCTGTGTTACTGTGGGACTCCCCAGTAGTGAGGGTATTGGCCTGCGTTACTGTGCGACTTGTCCCAGAAGTGAGGGTGTTGGCCTGTGTTACTGTGGGACTCCCCAGTAGTGAGGGTTGTGGCCTGTGTTACTGTGGGACTTTCCCCAGTAGTGAGGGCATTGGCTTGTGTTCCTGTGGGACTCCCTAGTTGTGAGGGTGTTGGCCTGTGTTACACTGGGACTACCCAGGATTGAGGGTGTTGGCCTGTGTTACGGTGGAACTTTCCCCAGTCGTGAAGGTGTTGGCCTGTGTTACTGTGGGACTTTCCCCGTAGTGAGTGTGTTGGCCTATGTTACTGTGGGACTTACCCTAGTAGTGAGGGTGTTGGCCTGTGTAACTATGGGACTTTGCCCAGAAGTGAGGGTGTTGGCCTGTGTTACGATTGGACTTTCCCCAGTAGTGAGGGTGTTGGCCTGTGTTACTGTGGGACTCCCCAGTAGTGAGGGTATTGGCCTGCGTTACTGTGCGACTTGTCCCAGAAGTGAGGGTGTTGGCCTGTGTTACTGTGGGACTCCCCAGTAGTGAGGGTTGTGGCCTGTGTTACTGTGGGACTTTCCCCAGTAGTGAGGGCATTGGCTTGTGTTCCTGTGGGACTCCCTAGTTGTGAGGGTGTTGGCCTGTGTTACACTGGGACTACCCAGGATTGAGGGTGTTGGCCTGTGTTACGGTGGGACTTTCCCCAGTCGTGAAGGTGTTGGCCTGTGTTACTGTGGGACTTTCCCCGTAGTGAGTGTGTTGGCCTATGTTACTGTGGGACTTACCCTAGTAGTGAGGGTGTTGGCGTGTGTTACAGTGGGACTCTGCAGTCATAAGGGTGTTGGCCTGTGTTACTCCCCAGTAGTGAGGGTGTTGGCCTGTGTTACTGTGGGACTCCCCAGTAGTGAGGGTGTTGGCCTGTGTTACTGTGGGACTCCCCAGTAGTGAGGGTGTTGGCCTGTGTTACTGTGGGACTTTCACCAGTCGTGAGGGTGTTGGCCTGTGTAACTATTGGACTTTCCCCAGTAGTGAGGGTGTTGGCCTGTGTTACAATGTGACTTTCCCCAGTCGTGAGGGTGTTGGCGTGTGTTGTTGTGGGACTTTCCCCAGTCGTGAGGGTGTTGGCCTGTGTTACATTGGGACTTTCCTCAGTCGTGAGTGTGTTGGCCTGTGTTACTGTGGGACTCCCCAGTAGTGAGGGTGTTGGCCTGTGTTACTGTGGGACTCCCCAGTAGTGAGGGTGTTGGCCTGTGATACAATGGGAATTTCCCCAGTCGTGAGGGTGTTGGCCTGTGTTACAATGGGACTTTCCCCAGTCGTGAGGGTGTTGGACTGTGTTACTGTGGGAATTTCCCCAGTCGTGAGGGTGTTGGCCTGTGTTACTGTGGGACTTTCCCCAGTAGTGAGGGTGTTGGCCTGTGTTACTGTGGGACTTTCCCCAGTCGTGAGGGTGTTGGCCTGTGTTACAATGGGAATTTCCCCAGTCGTGAGGGTGTTGGCCTGTGTTACTGTGGGATCCCCAGTCGTGAGGGTGTTGGCCTGTGTTACAATGGGACTTTCCCCAGTCGTGAGGGTGTTGGATTGTGTTACTGTGGGACTTTCCCCAGTAGTGAGGGTGTTGGCCTGTGTTACTGTGGGACTCCCCAGTAGTGAGGGTGTTGGCCTGTGTTACTGTGGGACTCCCCAGTTGTGAGGGTGTTGGCCTGCGTTACTGTGCGACTTGTCCCAGAAGTGAGGGTGTCGGCCTGTATTCCTGTGGGACTGCCCAGTAGTGAGGGTGTTGGCCGGTGTTACTGTGGGACTTTCCCCAGTCGTGAGGGTGTTGGCCTGTGTTACTGTGGGACTCCCCAGTAGTGAGGGTGTTGGCCTGTGTTACTGTGGGACTCCCCAGCAGTGAGGGTGTTGGCCTGTGTTACTATGGGACTCCCCAGTAGTGAAGGTGTTGGCCTGTGTTACTGTGGGATTCCCTAGTTGTGAGGGTGTTGGCCTGTGTTACTGTGGGACTCCCCAGTAGTGAGGGTGTTGGCCTGTGTTACTGTGGGACTCTCCAGTAGTGAAGGTGTTGGCCTGTGCTACTGTGGGAATCACCAGTAGTGAGGGTGTTGGCCTGTGTAACTATGGGACTTTGCCCAGAAGTGAGGGTGTTGGCCTGTGTTACGATTGGACTTTCCCCAGTAGTGAGGGTGTTGGCCTGTGTTCCTGTGGGACTCCCCAGTAGTGAGGGTGTTGGCCTGTGTTACTGTGGGACTCCCCAGTAGTGAGGGTATTGGCCTGCGTTACTGTGCGACTTGTCCCAGAAGTGAGGGTGTTGGCCTCTGTTACTGTGGGACTCCCCAGTAGTGAGGGTTGTGGCCTGTGTTACTGTGGGACTTTCCCAGTAGTGAGGGCATTGGCTTGTGTTACTGTGGGACTCCCCAGCAGTGAGGGTGTCGGCCGGTGTTACTGTGGGACTCCCTAGTTGTGAGGGTGTTGGCCTGTGTTATAGTGGGACTTTCCCCAGTCGTGAAGGTGTTGGCCTGTGTTACTGTGGGACTTTCCCCAGTAGTGAGGGTGTTGGCCTATGTTACTGTGGGACTTATCCTAGTAGTGAGGGTGTTGGCGTGTGTTACAGTGGGACTCTGCAGTCGTGAGGGTGTTGGCCTGTGTTACTGTGGGACTCCCCAGTAGTGAGGGTGTTGGCCTGTGTTACAATGGGACTTTCCCCAGTCGTGAGGGTGTTGGACTGTGTTACTGTGGGAATTTCCCCAGTCGTGAGGGTGTTGGCTTGTGTTACTGTGGGACTTTCCCCAGTAGTGAGGGTGTTGGCCTGTGTTACTGTGGGACTTTCCCCAGTCGTGAGGGTGTTGGCCTGTGTTACAATGGGAATTTCCCCAGTCGTGAGGGTGTTGGCCTGTGTTACTGTGGGATCCCCAGTCGTGAGGGTGTTGGCCTGTGTTACAATGGGACTTTCCCCAGTCGTGAGGGTGTTGGATTGTGTTACTGTGGGACTTTCCCCAGTAGTGAGGGTGTTGGCCTGTGTTACTGTGGGACTCCCCAGTAGTGAGGGTGTTGGCCTGTGTTACTGTGGGACTCCCCAGTTGTGAGGGTGTTGGCCTGCGTTACTGTGCGACTTGTCCCAGAAGTGAGGGTGTCGGCCTGTATTCCTGTGGGACTGCCCAGTAGTGAGGGTGTTGGCCTGTGTTACTGTGGGACTTTCCCCAGTCGTGAGGGTGTTGGCCTGTGTTACTGTGGGACTCCCCAGTAGTGAGGGTGTTGGCCTGTGTTACTGTGGGACTCCCCAGCAGTGAGGGTGTTGGCCTGTGTTACTGTGGGACTCCCCAGTAGTGAAGGTGTTGGCCTGTGTTACTGTGGGATTCCCTAGTTGTGAGGGTGTTGGCCTGTGTTACTGTGGGACTCCCCAGTAGTGAGGGTGTTGGCCTGTGTTACTGTGGGACTCTCCAGTAGTGAAGGTGTTGGCCTGTGCTACTGTGGGAATCACCAGTAGTGAGGGTGTTGGCCTGTGTAACTATGGGACTTTGCCCAGAAGTGAGGGTGTTGGCCTGTGTTACGATTGGACTTTCCCCAGTAGTGAGGGTGTTGGCCTGTGTTCCTGTGGGACTCCCCAGTAGTGAGGGTGTTGGCCTGTGTTACTGTGGGACTCCCCAGTAGTGAGGGTATTGGCCTGCGTTACTGTGCGACTTGTCCCAGAAGTGAGGGTGTTGGCCTGTGTTACTGTGGGACTCCCCAGTAGTGAGGGTTGTGGCCTGTGTTACTGTGGGACTTTCCCAGTAGTGAGGGCATTGGCTTGTGTTACTGTGGGACTCCCCAGCAGTGAGGGTGTCGGCCGGTGTTACTGTGGGACTCCCTAGTTGTGAGGGTGTTGGCCTGTGTTATAGTGGGACTTTCCCCAGTCGTGAAGGTGTTGGCCTGTGTTACTGTGGGACTTTCCCCAGTAGTGAGGGTGTTGGCCTGTGTTACTGTGGGACTCCCCAGTAGTGAGGGTGTTGGCCTGTGTTACAATGTGACTTTCCCCAGTAGTGAGGGTGTTGGCCTGTGTTACAATGTGACTTTCCCCAGTAGTGAGGGTGTTGGCCTGTGTTACAATGTGACTTTCCCCAGTCGTGAGGGTGTTGGCGTGTGTTGTTGTGGGACTTTCCCCAGTCGTGAGGGTGTTGGCCTGTGTTACATTGGGACTTTCCTCAGTCGTGAGTGTGTTGGCCTGTGTTACTGTGGGACTCCCCAGTAGTGAGGGTGTTGGCCTGTGTTACTGTGGGACTCCCCAGTAGTGAGGGTGTTGGCCTGTGATACAATGGGAATTTCCCCAGAAGTGAGGGTGTTGGCCTGTGTTACGATTGGACTTTCCCCAGTCATGAGGGTGTTGCCCTGTTTTACTGTGGGACTTTCTCCAGTAGTGAGGGTGTTGGCCTGTGTTACTGTGGGACTCCCCAGTAGTGAGGGTTTTGGCCTGTGTTACTGTGGGACTCCCCAGTAGTGATGGTGTTGGCCTGTGTTACTGTGGGATTCCCTAGTTGTGAGGGTGTTGGCCTGTGTTACTGTGGGAATCACCAGTAGTGATGGTGTTGGCCTGTGTTACTGTGGGACTCCCCAGTAGTGAGGGTGTTGGCCTGTGTTACTGTGGGAATCACCAGTAGTGAGGGTGTTGGCCTGTGTAACTATGGGACTTTGCCCAGAAGTGAGGGTGTTGGCCTGTGTTACGATTGGACTTTCCCCAGTAGTGAGGGTGTTGGCCTGTGTTACTGTGGGACTCCCCAGTAGTGAGGGTATTGGCCTGCGTTACTGTGCGACTTGTCCCAGAAGTGAGGGTGTTGGCCTGTGTTACTGTGGGACTCCCCAGTAGTGAGGGTTGTGGCCTGTGTCACTGTGGGACTTTCCCCAGTAGTGAGGGCATTGGCTTGTGTTCCTGTGGGACTCCCTAGTTGTGAGGGTGTTGGCCTGTGTTACACTGGGACTACCCAGGATTGAGGGTGTTGGCCTGTGTTACGGTGGGACTTTCCCCAGTCGTGAAGGTGTTGGCCTGTGTTACTGTGGGACTTTCCCCGTAGTGAGTGTGTTGGCCTATGTTACTGTGGGACTTACCCTAGTAGTGAGGGTGTTGGCGTGTGTTACAGTGGGACTCTGCAGTCGTAAGGGTGTTGGCCTGTGTTACTCCCCAGTAGTGAGGGTGTTGGCCTGTGTTACTGTGGGACTCCCCAGTAGTGAGGGTGTTGGCCTGTGTTACTGTGGGACTCCCCAGTAGTGAGGGTGTTGGCCTGTGTTACTGTGGGACTTTCACCAGTCGTGAGGGTGTTGGCCTGTGTAACTATTGGACTTTCCCCAGTAGTGAGGGTGTTGGCCTGTGTTACAATGTGACTTTCCCCAGTCGTGAGGGTGTTGGCGTGTGTTGTTGTGGGACTTTCCCCAGTCGTGAGGGTGTTGGCCTGTGTTACATTGGGACTTTCCTCAGTCGTGAGTGTGTTGGCCTGTGTTACTGTGGGACTCCCCAGTAGTGAGGGTGTTGGCCTGTGTTACTGTGGGACTCCCCAGTAGTGAGGGTGTTGGCCTGTGATACAATGGGAATTTCCCCAGTCGTGAGGGTGTTGGCCTGTGTTACAATGGGACTTTCCCCAGTCGTGAGGGTGTTGGACTGTGTTACTGTGGGAATTTCCCCAGTCGTGAGGGTGTTGGCCTGTGTTACTGTGGGACTTTCCCCAGTAGTGAGGGTGTTGGCCTGTGTTACTGTGGGACTTTCCCCAGTCGTGAGGGTGTTGGCCTGTGTTACTGTGGGACTTTCCCCAGTAGTGAAGGTGTTGGCCTGTGTTACTGTGGGACTCCCCAGTAGTGAGAGTGTTGGCCTGTGTTACTGTGGGACTCACCAGTAGTGAGGGTGTTGGCCTGTGTAACTATGGGACTTTGCCCAGAAGTGAGGGTGTTGGCCTGTGTTACGATTGGACTTTCCCCAGTCATGAGGGTGTTGGCCTGTGTTACTGTGGGACTTTCTCCAGTAGTGAGGGTGTTGGCCTGTGTTACTGTGGGACTCCCCAGTAGTGAGGGTGTTGGCCTGTGTTACTGTGGGACTCCCCAGTAGTGATGGTGTTGGCCTGTGTTACTGTGGGATTCCCTAGTTGTGAGGGTGTTGGCCTGTGTTACTGTGGGACTCCCTAGTTGTGAGGGTGTTGGCCTGTGTTACTGTGGGACTCCCCAGTAGTGAGGGTGTTGGCCTGTGTTACTGTTGGACTCACCAGTAGTGAGGGTGTTGGCCTGTGTTACTGTGGGACTCACCAGTAGTGAGGGTGTTGGCCTGTGTAACTATGGGACTCCCCAGTATTGAAGGTGTTGGCCTGCGTTACTGTGGGACTTTTCCCAGAAGTGAGGGTGTCGGCCTGTATTCCTGTGGGACTCCCCAGTCGTGAGGGTGTTGGCCTGTGTTACTGTGGGTCTTTCCCCAGTCGTGAGGGTGTTGGCCTGTGTTACTGTGGGACTCCCCAGTAATGAGGGTGTTCGCCTATGTTACTGTGGGACTCCCCAGTATTGAGGGTCGTGGCCTGTGTTACTGTGGGACTTTCCCCAGTAGTGAGGGCGTTGGCTTGTGTTACTGTGGGACTCGCCAGCAGTGAGGGTGTCGGCCGGTGTTACTGTGGGACTCCCCAGTAGTGAGGGTGTTGGCCTGCGTTACTGTGTGACTTGTCGCAGAATGGAGGGTGTCGGCCTGTATTCCTGTGGGACTCCCCAGTAATGAAGGTGTTGGCCTGTGATACTGTGGGATTCCCTAGTTGTGAGGGTGTTGGCCTGTGTTACTGTGGGACTCCCCAGTAGTGAGGGTGTTGGCCTGTGTTACTGTGGGACTCCCCAGTCGTGAGGGTATTGGCCTGTGTTACTGTGGGAATCACCAGTAGTGAGGGTGTTGGCCTGTGTAACTATGGGACTTTGCCCAGAAGTGAGGGTGTTGGCCTGTGTTACGATTGGACTTTCCCCAGTAGTGAGGGTGTTGGCCTGTGTTACTGTGGGACTTTCCCCAGTCGTGAGGGTGTTGGCCTGTGTTACTGTGGGACTCCCCAGTAGTGAGGGTGTTGGCCTGTGTTACTGTGGGACTCACCAGTAGTGAGGGTGTTGGCCTGTGTAACTATGGGACTTTGCCCAGAAGTGAGGGTGTTGGCCTGTGTTACGATTGGACTTTCCCCAGTAGTGAGGGTGTTGGCCTGTGTTACTGTGGGACTCCCCAGTAGTGAGGGTGTTGGCCTGTGTTACTGTGGGACTCCCCAGTAGTGAAGGTGTTGGCCTGCGTTACTGTGGGACTTTTCCCAGAAGTGAGGGTGTCGGCCTGTATTCCTGTGGGACTCCCCAGTCGTGAGGGTGTTGGCCTGTGTTACTGTGGGACTTTCCCCAGTCGTGAGGGTGTTGGCCTGTGTTACTGTGGGACTCCCCAGTAATGAGGGTGTTGGCCTATGTTACTGTGGGACTCCCCAGTATTGAGGGTCGTGGCCTGTGTTACTGTGGGACTTTCCCCAGTAGTGAGGGCGTTGGCTTGTGTTACTGTGGGACTCCCCAGCAGTGAGGGTGTCGGCCGGTGTTACTGTGGGACTCCCCAGTAGTGAGGGTGTTGGCCTGCGTTACTGTGCGACTTGTCGCAGAATGGAGGGTGTCGGCCTGTATTCCTGTGGGACTCCCCAGTAATGAAGGTGTTGGCCTGTGATACTGTGGGATTCCCGACTTGTGAGGGTGTTGGCCTGTGTTACTGTGGGACTCCCCAGTAGTGAGGGTGTTGGCCTGTGTTACTGTGGGACTCCCCAGTAGTGAGGGTGTTGGCCTGTGTTACTGTGGGAATCACCAGTAGTGAGGGTGTTGGCCTGTGTTACGATTGGACTTTCCCCAGCAGTGAGGGCGTTGGCCTGTGTTACTGTGGGACTCCCCAGTAGTGCGGGTGTTGGCCTGTGTTAATGTGGGACTCCCCAGTAGTGAGGGTATTGGCCTGCGTTACTGTGCGACTTGTCCCAGAAGTGAGGGTGTCGGCCTGTATTCCTGTGGGATTTCCCAGTAGTGAGGGTGTTGGCCTGTGTTACTGTGGGACTTTCCCCAGTCGTGAGGGTGTTGGCCTGTGTTACTGTGGGACTCCCCAGTAGTGAGGGTGTTGGCCTGTGTTACTGTGGGACTCCCCAGTAGTGAGGGTTGTGGCCTGTGTTACTGTGGGACTTTCCCCAGTAGTGAGGGCATTGGCTTGTGTAACTGTGGGACTCCCCAGCAGTGAGGGTGTCGGCCGGTGTTACTGTGGGTCTCCCCAGTAGTGAGGGTGTTGGCCTGTGTTACTGTGGGACTCCGCAGTTGTGAGGGTGTTAGCCTGTGTTACAGTGGGACTCCCCAGTAGTGAGGGTGTTGGCCTGTGTTACTGTGGGACTCCCCAGTAGTGAGGGTTTTGGCCTGTGTTACTGTGGGACTTTCCCCAGTCGTGAGGGTGTTGGCCTGTGCAACTATTGGACTTTCCCCAGTAGTGAGGGTGTTGGCCTGTGTTACAATGTGACTTTCCCCAGTCGTGAGGGTGTTGGCGTGTGTTGTTGTGGGACTTTCCCCAGTCGTGAGGCTGTTGGCCTGTGTTACATTGGGACTTTCCTCAGTCGTGAGTGTGTTGGCCTGTGTTACTGTGGGACTCCCCAGCAGTGAGGGTGTCGGCCGGTGTTACTGTGGGACTCCCCAGTAGTGAGGGTGTTGGCCTGCGTTACTGTGCGACTTGTCGCAGAATGGAGGGTGTCGGCCTGTATTCCTGTGGGACTCCCCAGTAATGAAGGTGTTGGCCTGTGTTACTGTGGGAATCACCAGTAGTGAGGGTATTGGCCTGCGTTACGATTGGACTTTCCCCAGTAGTGAGGGTGTTGGTATGTGTTACTGTGGGACTCCCCAGTAGTGAGGGTATTGGCCTGCGTTACTGTTCGACTTGTCCCAGAAGTGAGGTTGTTGGCCTGTGTTACTGTGGGACTCCCCAGTAGTGAGGGTTGTGGCCTGTGTTACTGTGGCACTCTCCAGCAGTGAGGGTGTCGGCCGGTGTTACTGTGGGTCTCCCTAGTTGTGAGGGTGTTGGCCTGTGTTACAGTGGGACTACCCAGGATTGAGGGAGTTGGCCTGTGTTACGGTGGGACTTTCCCCAGTCGTGAAGGTGTTGGCCTGTGTTACTGTGGGACTTTCCCCAGTAGTGAGGGTGTTGGCCTATGTTACTGTGGGACTTACCCTAGTAGTGAGGGTGTTGGCGTGTGTTACAGTGGGACTCTGCAGTCGTGAGTGTGTTGGCTTGTGTTACTGTGGGACTCCCCAGTAGTGAGGGTGTTGGCCTGTGTTACTGTGGGTCTCCCCAGTAGTGAGGGTGTTGGCCTGTGTTACTGTGGGACTCCGCAGTTGTGAGGGTGTTGGCCTGTGTTACAATGTGACTTTCCCCAGTCGTGAGGGTGTTGGCGTGTGTTGTTGTGGGACGTTCCCCAGTCGTGAGGGTGTTGGCCTGTGTTACATTGGGACTTTCCTCAGTCGTGAGTGTGTTGGCCTGTGTTACTGTGGGACTCCCCAGTAGTGAGGGTGTTGGCCTGTGTTACTGTGGGACTCCCCAGTAGTGAGTGTGTTGGCCTGTGATACAATGGGAATTTCCCCAGTCGTGAGGGTGTTGGCCTGTGTTACTGTGGGACTTTCCCCAGTCGTGAAGGTGTTGGCCTGTGTTACTGTGGGACTCCCCAGTAGTGAGAGTGTTGGCCTGTGTTACTGTGGGACTCACCAGTAGTGAGGGTGTTGGCCTGTGTAACTATGGGACTTTGCCCAGAAGTGAGGGTGTTGGCCTGTGTTACGATTGGACTTTCCCCAGTCATGAGGGTGTTAGCCTGTGTTACTGTGGGACTTTCGCTGGTCGTGAGGGTGTTGGCCTGTGTTACTGTGGGACTTTCTCCAGTAGTGAGGGTGTTAGCCTGTGTTACTGTGGGACTCCCCAGTAGTGAGGGTGTTGGCCTGTGTTACTGTGGGACTCCCCAGTAGTGATGGTGTTGGCCTGTGTTACTGTGGGATTCCCTAGTTGTGAGGGTGTTGGCCTGTGTTACTGTGGGACTCCCCAGTAGTGAGGGTGTTGGCCTGTGTTACTGTGGGACTCCCCAGTAGTGAGGGTGTTGGCCTGTGTTACTGTGGGACTCACCAGTAGTGAGGGTGTTGGCCTGTGTAACTCTGGGACTTTGCCCAGAAGTGAGGGTGTTGGCCTGTGTTACGATTGGACTTTCCCCAGTAGTGAGGGTGTTGGCCTGTGTTACTGTGGGACTCCCCAGTAGTGAGGGTGTTGGCCTGTGTTACTGTGGGACTCCCCAGTAGTGAAGGTGTTGGCCTGCGTTACTGTGGGACTTTTCCCAGAAGTGAGGGTGTCGGCCTGTATTCCTGTGGGACTCCCCAGTCGTGAGGGTGTTGGCCTGTGTTACTGTGGGACTTTCCCCAGTCGTGAGGGTGTTGGCCTGTGTTCCTGTGGGACTCCCCAGTAATGAGGGTGTTGGCCTATGTTACTGTGGGACTCCGCAGTATTGAGGGTGTTGGCCTGCGTTACTGTGCGACTTGTCGCAGAATGGAGGGTGTCGGCCTGTATTCCTGTGGGACTCCCCAGCAGTGAGGGTGTCGGCCGGTGTTACTGTGGGACTCCCTAGTTGTGAGGGTGTTGGCCTGTGTTACTGTGGGTCTCCCCAGTAGTGAGGGTGTTGGCCTGTGTTACTGTGGGACTCCGCAGTTGTGAGGGTGTTGGCCTGTGTTACAGTGGGACTCCCCAGTAGTGAGGGTGTTGGCCTGTGTTACTGTGGGACTCCCCAGTAGTGAGGGTGTTGGCCTGTGTTACTGTGGGACTTTCACCAGTCGTGAGGGTGTTGGCCTGTGTTTTTGTGGGACTCCCCAGTAGTGAGGGTTGTGGCCTGTGTTACTGCGGGACTTTCCCCAGTCGTGAGGGTGTTGGCCTGTGTAACTATTGGACTTTCCCCAGTAGTGAGGGTGTTGGCCTGTGTTACAATGTGACTTTCCCCAGTCGTGAGGGTGTTGGCGTGTGTTGTTGTGGGACTTTCCCCAGTCGTGAGGGTGTTGGCCTGTGTTACATTGGGACTTTCCTCAGTCGTGAGTGTGTTGGCCTGTGTTACTGTGGGACTCCCCAGTAGTGAGGGTGTTGGCCTGTGTTACTGTGGGACTCCCCAGTAGTGAGGGTGTTGACCTGTGTTACTGTGGGACTCCCCAGTAGTGAGGGTTGTGGCCTGTGTTACTGTGGGACTTTCACCAGTCGTGAGGGTGTTGGCCTGTGTTACTGTGGGACTCCCCATTAGTGAGGGTGTTGGCCTGTGTTACTGCGGGACTTTCCCCAGTAGTGAGGGTGTTGGCCTGTGTAACTTTTGGTCTTTCCCCAGTAGTGAGGGTGTTGGCCTGTGTTACAATGTGACTTTCACCAGACGTGAGGGTGTTGGCGTGTGTTGTTGTGGGACTTTCCCCAGTCGTGAGGGTGTTGGCCTGTGTTACAATGGGACTTTCCCCAGTCGTGAGGGTGTTGGCCTGTGTTACTGTGGGACTTTCCCCAGTCGTGAGGGTGTTGGCCTGTGTTACATTGGGACTTTCCCCAGACGTGAGGGTGTTGGCGGGTGTTGTTGTGGGACTTTCCCCAGTCGTGAGGGTGTTGGCCTGTGTTACAATGGGACTTTCCCCAGTCGTGAGGGTGTTGGCGTGTGTTGTTGTGGGACTTTCCCCAGTCGTGAGGGTGTTGGCCTGTGTTACAATGGGAATTTCCCCAGTCGTGAGGGTGTTGGCCTGTGTTACTGTGGGATCCCCAGTCGTGAGGGTGTTGGCCTGTGTTACAATGGGACTTTCCCCAGTCGTGAGGGTGTTGGATTCTGTTACTGTGGGACTTTCCCCAGTAGTGAGGGTGTTGGCCTGTGTTACTGTGGGACTCCCCAGTAGTGAGGGTGTTGGCGTGTGTTACTGTGGGACTCCCCAGTTGTGAGGGTGTTGGCCTGCGTTACTGTGCGACTTGTCCCAGAAGTGAGGGTGTCGGCCTGTATTCCTGTGGGACTACCCAGTAGTGAGGGTGTTGGCCTGTGTTACTGTGGGACTTTCCCCAGTCGTGAGGGTGTTGGCCTGTGTTACTGTGGGACTCCCCAGTAGTGAGGGTGTTGGCCTGTGTTACTGTGGGACTCCCCAGTAGTGAGGGTGTTGGCCTGTGTTACTGTGGGACTCCCCAGTAGTGAAGGTGTTGGCCGGTGTTACTGTGGGATTCCCTAGTTGTGAGGGTGTTGGCCTGTGTTACTGTGGGACTCCCCAGTAGTGAGGGTGTTGGCCTGTGTTACTGTGGGACTCTCCAGTAGTGAAGGTGTTGGCCTGTGCTACTGTGGGAATCACCAGTAGTGAGGGTGTTGGCCTGTGTAACTATGGGACTTTGCCCAGAAGTGAGGGTGTTGGCCTGTGTTACGATTGGACTTTCCCCAGTCGTGAGGGTGTTGGCCTGTGTTATTGTGGGACTCCCCAGTAGTGAGGGTGTTGGCCTGTGTTACTGTGGGACTCCCCAGTAGTGAGGGTATTGGCCTGCGTTACTGTGCGACTTGTCCCAGAAGTGAGGGTGTTGGCCTGTGTTACTGTGGGACTCCCCAGTAGTGAGGGTTGTGGCCTGTGTTACTGTGGGACTTTCCCAGTAGTGAGGGCATTGGCTTGTGTTACTGTGGGACTCCCCAGCAGTGAGGGTGTCGGCCGGTGTTACTGTGGGACTCCCTAGTTGTGAGGGTGTTGGCCTGTGTTACAGTGGGACTTTCCCCAGTCGTGAAGGTGTTGGCCTGTGTTACTGTGGGACTTTCCCCAGTAGTGAGGGTGTTGGCCTATGTTACTGTGAGACTTATCCTAGTAGTGAGGGTGTTGGCGTGTGTTACAGTGGGACTCTGCAGTCGTGAGGGTGTTGGCCTGTGTTACTGTGGGACTCCCTAGTTGTGAGGGTGTTGGCCTGTGTTACTGTGGGTCTCCCCAGGAGTGAGGGTGTTGGCCTGTGTTACTGTGGGACTCCGCAGTTGTGAGGGTATTGGCCTGTGTTACAGTGGGACTCCCCAGTAGTGAGGGTGTTGGCCTGTGTTACTGTGGGACTCCCCAGTAGTGACGGTGTTGGCCTGTGTTACTGTGGGACTTTCACCAGTCGTGAGGGTGTTGGCCTGTGTTTTTGTGGGACTCCCCAGTAGTGAGGGTTGTGGCCTGTGTTACTGCGGGACTTTCCCCAGTCGTGAGGGTGTTGGCCTGTGTAACTATTGGACTTTCCCCAGTAGTGAGGGTGTTGGCCTGTGTTACAATGTGACTTTCCCCAGTCGTGAGGGTGTTGGCGTGTGTTGTTGTGGGACTTTCCCCAGTCGTGAGGGTGTTGGCCTGTGTTACATTGGGACTTTCCTCAGTCGTGAGTGTGTTGGCCTGTGTTACTGTGGGACTCCCCAGTAGTGAGGGTGTTGGCCTGTGTTACTGTGGGACTCCCCAGTAGTGAGGGTGTTGACCTGTGTTACTGTGGGACTCCCCAGTAGTGAGGGTTGTGGTCTGTGTTACTGTGGGACTTTCACCAGTCGTGAGGGTGTTGGCCTGTGTTACTGTGGGACTCCCCAGTAGTGATGGTGTTGGCCTGTGTTACTGCGGGACATTCCCCAGTAGTGAGGGTGTTGGTCTGTGTAACTATTGGTCTTTCCCCAGTAGTGAGGGTGTTGGCCTGTGTTACAATGTGACTTTCACCAGACGTGAGGGTGTTGGCGTGTGTTGTTGTGGGACTTTCCCCAGTCGTGAGGGTGTTGGCCTGTGTTACAATGGGACTTTCCCCAGTTGTGAGGGTGTTGGCGTGTGTTGTTGTGGGACTTTCCCCAGTCGTGAGGGTGTTGGCCTGTGTTACAATGGGAATTTCCCCAGTCGTGAGGGTGTTGGCCTGTGTTACAATGGGACTTTCCCCAGTCGTGAGGGTGTTGGATTGTGTTACTGTGGGACTTTCCCCAGTAGTGAGGGTGTTGGCCTGTGTTACTGTGGGACTCCCCAGTAGTGAGGATGTTGGCCTGTGTTACTGTGGGACTCCCCAGTTGTGAGGGTGTTGGCCTGCGTTACTGTGCGACTTGTCCCAGAAGTGAGGGTGTCGGCCTGTATTCCTGTGGGACTACCCAGTAGTGAGGGTGTTGGCCTGTGTTACTGTGGGACTTTCCCCAGTCGTGAGGGTGTTGGCCTGTGTTACTGTGGGACTCCCCAGTAGTGAGGGTGTTGGCCTGTGTTACTGTGGGACTCCCCAGTAGTGAGGGTGTTGGCCTGTGTTACTGTGGGACTCTCCAGTAGTGAAGGTGTTGGCCTGTGTTACTGTGGGATTCCCTAGTTGTGAGGGTGTTGGCCTGTGTTACTGTGGGACTCCCCAGTAGTGAGGGTGTTGGCCTGTGTTACTGTGGGACTCTCCAGTAGTGAAGGTGTTGGCCTGTGCTACTGTGGGAATCACCAGTAGTGAGGGTGTTGGCCTGTGTAACTGTGGGACTTTGCCCAGAAGTGAGGGTGTTGGCCTGTGTTACGATTGGACTTTCCCCAGTAGTGAGGGTGTTGGCCTGTGTTCCTGTGGGACTCCCCAGTCGTGAGGGTGTTGGCCTGTGTTACTGTGGGACTCCCCAGTAGTGAGGGTATTGGCCTGCGTTACTGTGCGACTTGTCCCAGAAGTGAAGGTGTTGGCCTGTGTTACTGTGGGACTCCCTAGTTGTGAGGGTGTTGGCCTATGTTACTGTGGGACTTATCCTAGTAGTGAGGGTGTTGGCGTGTGTTACAGTGGGACTCTGCAGTCGTGAGGGTGTTGGTCTGTGTTACTGTGGGACTCCCCAGTAGTGAGGGTGTTGGCCTGTGTTACTGTGGGACTTTCCCCAGTAGTGAGGGTGTTGGCCTATGTTACTGTGGGACTCCCTAGTTGTGAGGGTGTTGGCCTGTGTTACAGTGGGACTTTCCCCAGTCATGAAGGTGTTGGCCTGTGTTACTGTGGGACTTTCCCCAGTAGTGAGGGTGTTGGCCTATGTTACTGTGGGACTTATCCTAGTAGTGAGGGTGTTGGCCTGTGTTACAATGTGACTTTCCCCAGTCGTGAGGGTGTTGGCCTGTGTTAAATTGGGACTTTCCTCAGTCGTGAGTGTGTTGGCCTGTGTTACTGTGGGACTCCCCAGTAGTGAGGGTGTTGGCCTGTGTTACTGTGGGACTCCCCAGTAGTGAGGGTGTTGGCCTGTGATACAATGGGAATTTCCCCAGAAGTGAGGGTGTTGGCCTGTGTTACGATTGGACTTTCCCCAGTCATGAGGGTGTTGGCCTGTTTTACTGTGGGACTTTCGCCGGTCGTGAGGGTGTTGGGCTGTGTTACTGTGGGACTTTCTCCAGTAGTGAGGGTGTTGGCCTGTGTTACTGTGGGACTCCCCAGTAGTGAGGGTTTTGGCCTGTGTTACTGTGGGACTCCCCAGTAGTGAGTGTGTTGGCCTGTGTTACTGTGGGATTCCCTAGCTGTGAGGGTGTTGGCCTGTGTTACTGTGGGACTCCCCAGTAGTGAGGGTGTTGGCCTGTGTTACTGTGGGACTCCCCAGTAGTGAGGGTATTGGCCTGCGTTACTGTGCGACTTGTCCCAGAAGTGAGGGTGTTGGCCTGTGTTACTGTGGGTCTCCCCAGTAGTGAGGGTTGTGGCCTGTGTTACTGTGGGACTTTCCCCAGTAGTGAGGGCATTGGCTTGTGTTACTGTGGGACTCCCTAGTTGTGAGGGTGTTGGCCTGTGTTACAGTGGGACTACCCAGGATTGAGGGTGTTGGCCTGTGTTACGGTGGGACTTTCCCCAGTCGTGAAGGTGTTGGCCTGTGTTACTGTGGGACTTTCCCCGTAGTGAGTGTGTTGGCCTATGTTACTGTGGGACTTGCCCTAGTAGTGAGGGTGTTGGCGTGTGTTACAGTGGGACTCTGCAGTCGCAAGGGTGTTGGCCTGTGTTACTCCCCAGTAGTGAGGGTGTTGGTCTGTGTTACTGTGGGTCTCCCCAGTAGTGAGGGTGTTGGCCTGTGTTACTGTGGGACTCCGCAGTTGTGAGGGTGTTGGCCTGTGTTACAGTGGGACTCCCCAGTAGTGAGGGTGTTGGCCTGTGTTACTGTGGGACTCCCCAGTAGTGAGGGTGTTGGCCTGTGTTACTGTGGGACTCCCCAGTAGTGAGGGTGTTGGCCTGTGTTACTGTGGGACTTTCACCAGTCGTGAGGGTGTTGGCCTGTGTAACTATTGGACTTTCTCCAGTAGTGAGGGTGTTGGCCTGTGTTACAATGCGACTTTCCCCAGTCGTGAGGGTGTTGGCGTGTGTTGTTGTGGGACTTTCCCCAGTCGTGAGGGTGTTGGCCTGTGTTGCATTGGGACTTTCCTCAGTCGTGAGTGTGTTGGCCTGTGTTACTGTGGGACTCCCCAGTAGTGAAGGTGTTGGCCTGTGTTACTGTGGGACTCCCCAGTAGTGAGGGTGTTGGCCTGTGATACAATGGGAATTTCCCCAGTCGTGAGGGTGTTGGCCTGTGTTACAATGGGACTTTCCCCAGTCGTGAGGGTGTTGGACTGTGTTACTGTGGGAATTTCCCCAGTCGTGAGGGTTTTGGCCTGTGTTACTGTGGGACTTTCCCCAGTAGTGAGGGTGTTGGCCTGTGTTACTGTGGGACTTTCCCCAGTCGTGAGGGTGTTGGCCTGTGTTACTGTGGGACTTTCGCCGGTCGTGAGGGTGTTGGCCTGTGTTACTGTGGGACTTTCTCCAGTAGTGAGGGTGTTGGCCTGTGTTACTGTGGGACTTTCCCCAGTAGTGAAGGTGTTGGCCTGTGTTACTGTGGGACTCCCCAGTAGTGAGTGTGTTGGCCTGTGTTACTGTGGGACTCACCAGTAGTGAGGGTGTTGGCCTGTGTAACTATGGGACTTTGCCCAGAAGTGAGGGTGTTGGCCTGTGTTACGATTGGACTTTCCCCAGTCATGAGGGTGTTGGCCTGTGTTACTGTGGGACTTTCGCCGGTCGTGAGGGTGTTGGCCTGTGTTACTGTGGGACTTTCTCCAGTAGAGAGGGTGTTGGCCTGTGTTACTGTGGGACTCCCCAGTAGTGAGGGTGTTGGCCTGTGTTACTGTGGGACTCCCCAGTAGTGATGGTGTTGGCCTGTGTTACTGTGGGATTCCCTAGTTGTGAGGGTGTTGGCCTGTGTTACTGTGGGACTCCCCAGTAGTGAGGGTGTTGGCCTGTGTTACTGTGGGACTCACCAGTAGTGAGGGTGTTGGCCTGTGTTACTGTGGGACTCACCAGTAGTGAGGGTGTTGGCCTGTGTAACTATGGGACTCCCCAGTATTGAAGGTGTTGGCCTGCGTTACTGTGGGACTTTTCCCAGAAGTGAGGGTGTCGGCCTGTATTCCTGTGGGACTCCCCAGTCGTGAGGGTGTTGGCCTGTGTTACTGTGGGTCTTTCCCCAGTCGTGAGGGTGTTGGCCTGTGTTACTGTGGGACTCCCCAGTAATGAGGGTGTTGGCCTATGTTACTGTGGGACTCCCCAGTATTGAGGGTCGTGGCCTGTGTTACTGTGGGACTTTCCCCAGTAGTGAGGGCGTTGGCTTGTGTTACTGTGGGACTCCCCAGCAGTGAGGGTGTCGGCCGGTGTTACTGTGGGACTCCCCAGTAGTGAGGGTGTTGGCCTGCGTTACTGTGTGACTTGTCGCAGAATGGAGGGTGTCGGCCTGTATTCCTGTGGGACTCCCCAGTAATGAAGGTGTTGGCCTGTGATACTGTGGGATTCCCTAGTTGTGAGGGTGTTGGCCTGTGTTACTGTGGGACTCCCCAGTCGTGAGGGTGTTGGCCTGTGTTACTGTGGGACTCCCCAGTAGTGAGGGTGTTGGCCTGTGTTACTGTGGGAAGCACCAGTAGTGAGGGTGTTGGCCTGTGTAACTATGGGACTTTGCCCAGAAGTGAGGGTGTTGGCCTGTGTAACTATGGGACTTTGCCCAGAAGTGAGGGTGTTGGCCTGTGTTACGATTGGACTTTCCCCAGTAGTGAGGGTGTTGGCCTGTGTTACTGTGGGACTCCCCAGTAGTGAGGGTGTTGGCCTGTGTTACTGTGGGACTCCCCAGTAGTGAAGGTGTTGGCCTGCGTTACTGTGGGACTTTTCCCAGAAGTGAGGGTGTCGGCCTGTATTCCTGTGGGACTCCCCAGTCGTGAGGGTGTTGGCCTGTGTTACTGTGGGACTTTCCCCAGTCGTGAGGGTGTTGGCCTGTGTTACTGTGGGACTCCCCAGTAATGAGGGTGTTGGCCTATGTTACTGTGGGATTCCCTAGTTGTGAGGGTGTTGGCCTGTGTTACTGTGGGACTCCCCAGTAGTGAGGGTGTTGGCCTGTGTTACTGTGGGACTCCCCAGTAGTGAGGGTGTTGGCCTGTGTTACTGTGGGAATCACCAGTAGTGAGGGTGTTGGCCTGTGTAACTATGGGACTTTGCCCAGAAGTGAGGGTGTTGGCCTGTGTTACGATTGGACTTTCCCCAGTAGTGAGGGTGTTGGCCTGTGTTACTGTGGGACTCCCCAGTAGTGAGGGTATTGGCCTGCGTTACTGTGCGACTTGTCCCAGAAGTGAGGGTGTTGGCCTGTGTTACTGTGGGTCTCCCCAGTAGTGAGGGTTGTGGCCTGTGTTACTGTGGGACTTTCCCCAGTAGTGAGGGCATTGGCTTGTGTTACTGTGGGACTCCCTAGTTGTGAGGGTGTTGGCCTGTGTTACAGTGGGACTACCCAGGATTGAGGGTGTTGGCCTGTGTTACGGTGGGACTTTCCCCAGTCGTGAAGGTGTTGGCCTGTGTTACTGTGGGACTTTCCCCGTAGTGAGTGTGTTGGCCTATGTTACTGTGGGACTTACCCTAGTAGTGAGGGTGTTGGCGTGTGTTACAGTGGGACTCTGCAGTCGTAAGGGTGTTGGCCTGTGTTACTCCCCAGTAGTGAGGGTGTTGGCCTGTGTTACTGTGGGTCTCCCCAGTAGTGAGGGTGTTGGCCTGTGTTACTGTGGGACTCCGCAGTTGTGAGGGTGTTGGCCTGTGTTACAGTGGGACTCCCCAGTAGTGAGGGTGTTAGCCTGTGTTACTGTGGGACTTTCCCCGTAGTGAGTGTGTTGGCCTGTGTTACTGTGGGACTTTCACCAGTCGTGAGGGTGTTGGCCTGTGTAACTATTGGACTTTCCCCAGTAGTGAGGGTGTTGGCCTGTGTTACAATGTGACTTTCCCCAGTCGTGAGGGTGTTGGCGTGTGTTGTTGTGGGACTTTCCCCAGTCGTGAGGGTGTTGGCCTGTGTTACATTGGGACTTTCCTCAGTCGTGAGTGTGTTGGCCTGTGTTACTGTGGGACTCCCCAGTAGTGAGGGTGTTGGCCTGTGATACAATGGGAATTTCCCCAGTCGTGAGGGTGTTGGCCTGTGTTACAATGGGACTTTCCCCAGTCGTGAGGGTGTTGGACTGTGTTACTGTGGGAATTTCCCCAGTCGTCAGGGTGTTGGCCTGTGTTACTGTGGGACTTTTCCCAGTAGTGAGGGTGTTGGCCTGTGTTACTGTGGGACTTTCCCCAGTCGTGAGGGTGTTGGCCTGTGTTACTGTGGGACTTTCCCCAGTAGTGAAGGTGTTGGCCTGTGTTACTGTGGGACTCCCCAGTAGTGAGAGTGTTGGCCTGTGTTACTGTGGGACTCACCAGTAGTGAGGGTGTTGGCCTGTGTAACTATGGGACTTTGCCCAGAAGTGAGGGTGTTGGCCTGTGTTACGATTGGACTTTCCCCAGTCATGAGGGTGTTGGCCTGTGTTACTGTGGGACTTTCGCCGGTCGTGAGGGTGTTGGCCTGTGTTACTGTGGGACTCCCCAGTAGTGATGGTGTTGGCCTGTGTTACTGTGGGATTCCCTAGTTGTGAGGGTGTTGGCCTGTGTTACTGTGGGACTTTCCCCAGTCGTGAGGGTGTTGGCCTGTGTAACTATGGGACTCCCCAGTATTGAAGGTGTTGGCCTGCGTTACTGTGGGACTTTTCCCAGAAGTGAGGGTGTCGGCCTGTATTCCTGTGGGACTCCCCAGTCGTGAGGGTGTTGGCCTGTGTTACTGTGGGTCTTTCCCCAGTCGTGAGGGTGTTGGCCTGTGTTACTGTGGGACTCCCCAGTAATGAGGGTGTTGGCCTATGTTACTGTGGGACTCCCCAGTATTGAGGGTCGTGGCCTGTGTTACTGTGGGACTTTCCCCAGTAGTGAGGGCGTTGGCTTGTGTTACTGTGGGACTCCCCAGCAGTGAGGGTGTCGGCCGGTGTTACTGTGGGACTCCCCAGTAGTGAGGGTGTTGGCCTGCGTTACTGTGTGACTTGTCGCAGAATGGAGGGTGTCGGCCTGTATTCCTGTGGAACTCCCCAGTAATGAAGGTGTTGGCCTGTGATACTGTGGGATTCCCTAGTTGTGAGGGTGTTGGCCTGTGTTACTGTGGGACTCCCCAGTCGTGAGGGTGTTGGCCTGTGTTACTGTGGGACTCCCCAGTAGTGAGGGTGTTGGCCTGTGTTACTGTGGGAAGCACCAGTAGTGAGGGTGTTGGCCTGTGTAACTATGGGACTTTGCCCAGAAATGAGGGTGTTGGCCTGTGTAACTATGGGACTTTGCCCAGAAGTGAGGGTGTTGGCCTGTGTTACGATTGGACTTTCCCCAGTAGTGAGGGTGTTGGCCTGTGTTACTGTGGGACTCCCCAGTAGTGAGGGTGTTGGCCTGTGTTACTGTGGGACTCCCCAGTAGTGAAGGTGTTGGCCTGCGTTACTGTGGGACTTTTCCCAGAAGTGAGGGTGTCGGCCTGTATTCCTGTGGGACTCCCCAGTCGTGAGGGTGTTGGCCTGTGTTACTGTGGGACTTTCCCCAGTCGTGAGGGTGTTGGCCTGTGTTACTGTGGGACTCCCCAGTAATGAGGGTGTTGGCCTATGTTACTGTGGGATTCCCTAGTTGTGAGGGTGTTGGCCTGTGTTACTGTGGGACTCCCCAGTAGTGAGGGTGTTGGCATGTGTTACTGTGGGACTCCCCAGTAGTGAGGGTGTTGGCCTGTGTTACTGTGGGAATCACCAGTAGTGAGGGTGTTGGCCTGTGTAACTATGGGACTTTGCCCAGAAGTGAGGGTGTTGGCCTGTGTTACGATTGGACTTTCCCCAGTAGTGAGGGTGTTGGCCTGTGTTACTGTGGGACTCCCCAGTAGTGAGGGTATTGGCCTGCGTTACTGTGCGACTTGTCCCAGAAGTGAGGGTGTTGGCCTGTGTTACTGTGGGTCTCCCCAGTAGTGAGGGTTGTGGCCTGTGTTACTGTGGGACTTTCCCCAGTAGTGAGGGCATTGGCTTGTGTTACTGTGGGACTCCCTAGTTGTGAGGGTGTTGGCCTGTGTTACAGTGGGACTACCCAGGATTGAGGGTGTTGGCCTGTGTTACGGTGGGACTTTCCCCAGTCGTGAAGGTGTTGGCCTGTGTTACTGTGGGACTTTCCCCGTAGTGAGTGTGTTGGCCTATGTTACTGTGGGACTTACCCTAGTAGTGAGGGTGTTGGCGTGTGTTACAGTGGGACTCTGCAGTCGTAAGGGTGTTGGCCTGTGTTACTCCCCAGTAGTGAGGGTGTTGGCCTGTGTTACTGTGGGTCTCCCCAGTAGTGAGGGTGTTGGCCTGTGTTACTGTGGGACTCCGCAGTTGTGAGGGTGTTGGCCTGTGTTACAGTGGGACTCCCCAGTAGTGAGGGTGTTAGCCTGTGTTACTGTGGGACTTTCCCCGTAGTGAGTGTGTTGGCCTGTGTTACTGTGGGACTTTCACCAGTCGTGAGGGTGTTGGCCTGTGTAACTATTGGACTTTCCCCAGTAGTGAGGGTGTTGGCCTGTGTTACAATGTGACTTTCCCCAGTCGTGAGGGTGTTGGCGTGTGTTGTTGTGGGACTTTCCCCAGTCGTGAGGGTGTTGGCCTGTGTTACATTGGGACTTTCCTCAGTCGTGAGTGTGTTGGCCTGTGTTACTGTGGGACTCCCCAGTAGTGAGGGTGTTGGCCTGTGTTACTGTGGGACTCCCCAGTAGTGAGGGTGTTGGCCTGTGATACAATGGGAATTTCCCCAGTCGTGAGGGTGTTGGCCTGTGTTACAATGGGACTTTCCCCAGTCGTGAGGGTGTTGGACTGTGTTACTGTGGGAATTTCCCCAGTCGTCAGGGTGTTGGCCTGTGTTACTGTGGGACTTTTCCCAGTAGTGAGGGTGTTGGCCTGTGTTACTGTGGGACTTTCCCCAGTCGTGAGGGTGTTGGCCTGTGTTACTGTGGGACTTTCCCCAGTAGTGAAGGTGTTGGCCTGTGTTACTGTGGGACTCCCCAGTAGTGAGAGTGTTGGCCTGTGTTACTGTGGGACTCACCAGTAGTGAGGGTGTTGGCCTGTGTAACTATGGGACTTTGCCCAGAAGTGAGGGTGTTGGCCTGTGTTACGATTGGACTTTCCCCAGTCATGAGGGTGTTGGCCTGTGTTACTGTGGGACTTTCGCCGGTCGTGAGGGTGTTGGCCTGTGTTACTGTGGGACTTTCTCCAGTAGTGAGGGTGTTGGCCTGTGTTACTGTGGGACTCCCCAGTAGTGAGGGTGTTGGCCTGTGTTACTGTGGGACTCCCCAGTAGTGATGGTGTTGGCCTGTGTTACTGTGGGATTCCCTAGTTGTGAGGGTGTTGGCCTGTGTTACTGTGGGACTCCCCAGTAGTGAGGGTGTTGGCCTGTGTTACTGTGGGACTCCCCAGTAGTGAGGGTGTTGGCCTGTGTTACTGTGGGACTCACCAGTAGTGAGGGTGTTGGCCTGTGTTACTGTGGGACTCACCAGTAGTGAGGGTGTTGGCCTGTGTAACTATGGGACTCCCCAGAATTGAAGGTGTTGGCCTGCGTTACTGTGGGACTCCCCAGTAGTGAAGGTGTTGGCCTGCGTTACTGTGGGACTTTTCCCAGAAGTGAGGGTGTCGGCCTGTATTCCTGTGGGACTCCCCAGTCGTGAGGGTGTTGGCCTGTGTTACTGTGGGACTTTCCCCAGTCGTGAGGGTGTTGGCCTGTGTTACTGTGGGACTCCCCAGTAATGAGGGTGTTGGCCTATGTTACTGTGGGACTCCCCAGTATTGAGGGTCGTGGCCTGTGTTACTGTGGGACTTTCCCCAGTAGTGAGGGCGTTGGCTTGTGTTACTGTGGGAATCCCCAGCAGTGAGGGTGTCGGCCGGTGTTACTGTGGGACTCCCCAGTAGTGAGGGTGTTGGCCTGCGTTACTGTGCGACTTGTCGCAGAATGGAGGGTGTCGGCCTGTATTCCTGTGGGACTCCCCAGTAATGAAGGTGTTGGCCTGTGATACTGTGGGATTCCCAAGTTGTGAGGGTGTTGGCCTGTGTTACTGTGGGACTCCCCAGTAGTGAGGGTGTTGGCCTGTGTTACTGTGGGACTCCCCAGTAGTGAGGGTGTTGGCCTGTGTTACTGTGGGAATCACCAGTAGTGAGGGTGTTGGCCTGTGTAACTATGGGACTTTGCCCAGAAGTGAGGGTGTTGGCCTGTGTTACGATTGGACTTTCCCCAGTAGTGAGGGTGTTGGCCTGTGTTACAGTGGGACTCCCCAGTAGTGCGGGTGTTGGCCTGTGTTACTGTGGGACTCCCCAGTAGTGAGGGTATTGGCCTGCGTTACTGTGCGACTTGTCCCAGAAGTGAGGGTGTCGGCCTGTATTCCTGTGGGATTTCCCAGTAGTGAGGGTGTTGGCCTGTGTTACTGTGGGATTCCCTAGTTGTGAGGGTGTTGGCCTGTGTTACTGTGGGACTCCCCAGTAGTGAGGGTGTTGGCCTGTGTTACTGTGGGACTCACCAGTAGTGAGGGTGTTGGCCTGTGTTACTGTGGGACTCACCAGTAGTGAGGGTGTTGGCCTGTGTAACTATGGGACTCCCCAGTATTGAAGGTGTTGGCCTGCGTTACTGTGGGACTTTTCCCAGAAGTGAGGGTGTCGGCCTGTATTCCTGTGGGACTCCGCAGTCGTGAGGGTGTTGGCCTGTGTTACTGTGGGTCTTTCCCCAGTCGTGAGGGTGTTGGCCTGTGTTACTGTGGGACTCCCCAGTAATGAGGGTGTTGGCCTATGTTACTGTGGGACTCCCCAGTATTGAGGGTCGTGGCCTGTGTTACTGTGGGACTTTCCCCAGTAGTGAGGGCGTTGGCTTGTGTTACTGTGGGACTCCCCAGCAGTGAGGGTGTCGGCCGGTGTTACTGTGGGACTCCCCAGTAGTGAGGGTGTTGGCCTGCGTTACTGTGTGACTTGTCGCAGAATGGAGGGTGTCGGCCTGTATTCCTGTGGGACTCCCCAGTAATGAAGGTGTTGGCCTGTGATACTGTGGGATTCCCTAGTTGTGAGGGTGTTGGCCTGTGTTACTGTGGGACTCCCCAGTCGTGAGGGTGTTGGCCTGTGTTACTGTGGGACTCCCCAGTAGTGAGGGTGTTGGCCTGTGTTACTGTGGGAAGCACCAGTAGTGAGGGTGTTGGCCTGTGTAACTATGGGACTTTGCCCAGAAGTGAGGGTGTTGGCCTGTGTAACTATGGGACTTTGCCCAGAAGTGAGGGTGTTGGCCTGTGTTACGATTGGACTTTCCCCAGTAGTGAGGGTGTTGGCCTGTGTTACTGTGGGACTCCCCAGTAGTGAGGGTGTTGGCCTGTGTTACTGTGGGACTCCCCAGTAGTGAAGGTGTTGGCCTGCGTTACTGTGGGACTTTTCCCAGAAGTGAGGGTGTCGGCCTGTATTCCTGTGGGACTCCCCAGTCGTGAGGGTGTTGGCCTGTGTTACTGTGGGACTTTCCCCAGTCGTGAGGGTGTTGGCCTGTGTTACTGTGGGACTCCCCAGTAATGAGGGTGTTGGCCTATGTTACTGTGGGATTCCCTAGTTGTGAGGGTGTTGGCCTGTGTTACTGTGGGACTCCCCAGTAGTGAGGGTGTTGGCCTGTGTTACTGTGGGACTCCCCAGTAGTGAGGGTGTTGGCCTGTGTTACTGTGGGAATCACCAGTAGTGAGGGTGTTGGCCTGTGTAACTATGGGACTTTGCCCAGAAGTGAGGGTGTTGGCCTGTGTTACGATTGGACTTTCCCCAGTAGTGAGGGTGTTGGCCTGTGTTACTGTGGGACTCCCCAGTAGTGAGGGTATTGGCCTGCGTTACTGTGCGACTTGTCCCAGAAGTGAGGGTGTTGGCCTGTGTTACTGTGGGTCTCCCCAGTAGTGAGGGTTGTGGCCTGTGTTACTGTGGGACTTTCCCCAGTAGTGAGGGCATTGGCTTGTGTTACTGTGGGACTCCCTAGTTGTGAGGGTGTTGGCCTGTGTTACAGTGGGACTACCCAGGATTGAGGGTGTTGGCCTGTGTTACGGTGGGACTTTCCCCAGTCGTGAAGGTGTTGGCCTGTGTTACTGTGGGACTTTCCCCGTAGTGAGTGTGTTGGCCTATGTTACTGTGGGACTTACCCTAGTAGTGAGGGTGTTGGCGTGTGTTACAGTGGGACTCTGCAGTCGTAAGGGTGTTGGCCTGTGTTACTCCCCAGTAGTGAGGGTGTTGGCCTGTGTTACTGTGGGTCTCCCCAGTAGTGAGGGTGTTGGCCTGTGTTACTGTGGGACTCCGCAGTTGTGAGGGTGTTGGCCTGTGTTACAGTGGGACTCCCCAGTAGTGAGGGTGTTAGCCTGTGTTACTGTGGGACTTTCCCCGTAGTGAGTGTGTTGGCCTGTGTTACTGTGGGACTTTCACCAGTCGTGAGGGTGTTGGCCTGTGTAACTATTGGACTTTCCCCAGTAGTGAGGGTGTTGGCCTGTGTTACAATGTGACTTTCCCCAGTCGTGAGGGTGTTGGCGTGTGTTGTTGTGGGACTTTCCCCAGTCGTGAGGGTGTTGGCCTGTGTTACATTGGGACTTTCCTCAGTCGTGAGTGTGTTGGCCTGTGTTACTGTGGGACTCCCCAGTAGTGAGGGTGTTGGCCTGTGTTACTGTGGGACTCCCCAGTAGTGAGGGTGTTGGCCTGTGATACAATGGGAATTTCCCCAGTCGTGAGGGTGTTGGCCTGTGTTACAATGGGACTTTCCCCAGTCGTGAGGGTGTTGGACTGTGTTACTGTGGGAATTACCCCAGTCGTCAGGGTGTTGGCCTGTGTTACTGTGGGACTTTTCCCAGTCGTCAGGGTGTTGGCCTGTGTTACTGTGGGACTTTCCCCAGTCGTGAGGGTGTTGGCCTGTGTTACTGTGGGACCTTCCCCAGTAGTGAAGGTGTTGGCCTGTGTTACTGTGGGACTCCCCAGTAGTGAGAGTGTTGGCCTGTGTTACTGTGGGACTCACCAGTAGTGAGGGTGTTGGCCTGTGTAACTATGGGACTTTGCCCAGAAGTGAGGGTGTTGGCCTGTGTTACGATTGGACTTTCCCCAGTCATGAGGGTGTTGGCCTGTGTTACTGTGGGACTTTCGCCGGTCGTGAGGGTGTTGGCCTGTGTTACTGTGGGACTCCCCAGTAGTGATGGTGTTGGCCTGTGTTACTGTGGGATTCCCTAGTTGTGAGGGTGTTGGCCTGTGTTACTGTGGGACTTTCCCCAGTCGTGAGGGTGTTGGCCTGTGTAACTATGGGACTCCCCAGTATTGAAGGTGTTGGCCTGCGTTACTGTGGGACTTTTCCCAGAAGTGAGGGTGTCGGCCTGTATTCCTGTGGGACTCCCCAGTCGTGAGGGTGTTGGCCTGTGTTACTGTGGGTCTTTCCCCAGTCGTGAGGGTGTTGGCCTGTGTTACTGTGGGACTCCCCAGTAATGAGGGTGTTGGCCTATGTTACTGTGGGACTCCCCAGTATTGAGGGTCGTGGCCTGTGTTACTGTGGGACTTTCCCCAGTAGTGAGGGCGTTGGCTTGTGTTACTGTGGGACTCCCCAGCAGTGAGGGTGTCGGCCGGTGTTACTGTGGGACTCCCCAGTAGTGAGGGTGTTGGCCTGCGTTACTGTGTGACTTGTCGCAGAATGGAGGGTGTCGGCCTGTATTCCTGTGGAACTCCCCAGTAATGAAGGTGTTGGCCTGTGATACTGTGGGATTCCCTAGTTGTGAGGGTGTTGGCCTGTGTTACTGTGGGACTCCCCAGTCGTGAGGGTGTTGGCCTGTGTTACTGTGGGACTCCCCAGTAGTGAGGGTGTTGGCCTGTGTTACTGTGGGAAGCACCAGTAGTGAGGGTGTTGGCCTGTGTAACTATGGGACTTTGCCCAGAAATGAGGGTGTTGGCCTGTGTAACTATGGGACTTTGCCCAGAAGTGAGGGTGTTGGCCTGTGTTACGATTGGACTTTCCCCAGTAGTGAGGGTGTTGGCCTGTGTTACTGTGGGACTCCCCAGTAGTGAGGGTGTTGGCCTGTGTTACTGTGGGACTCCCCAGTAGTGAAGGTGTTGGCCTGCGTTACTGTGGGACTTTTCCCAGAAGTGAGGGTGTCGGCCTGTATTCCTGTGGGACTCCCCAGTCGTGAGGGTGTTGGCCTGTGTTACTGTGGGACTTTCCCCAGTCGTGAGGGTGTTGGCCTGTGTTACTGTGGGACTCCCCAGTAATGAGGGTGTTGGCCTATGTTACTGTGGGATTCCCTAGTTGTGAGGGTGTTGGCCTGTGTTACTGTGGGACTCCCCAGTAGTGAGGGTGTTGGCATGTGTTACTGTGGGACTCCCCAGTAGTGAGGGTGTTGGCCTGTGTTACTGTGGGAATCACCAGTAGTGAGGGTGTTGGCCTGTGTAACTATGGGACTTTGCCCAGAAGTGAGGGTGTTGGCCTGTGTTACGATTGGACTTTCCCCAGTAGTGAGGGTGTTGGCCTGTGTTACTGTGGGACTCCCCAGTAGTGAGGGTATTGGCCTGCGTTACTGTGCGACTTGTCCCAGAAGTGAGGGTGTTGGCCTGTGTTACTGTGGGTCTCCCCAGTAGTGAGGGTTGTGGCCTGTGTTACTGTGGGACTTTCCCCAGTAGTGAGGGCATTGGCTTGTGTTACTGTGGGACTCCCTAGTTGTGAGGGTGTTGGCCTGTGTTACAGTGGGACTACCCAGGATTGAGGGTGTTGGCCTGTGTTACGGTGGGACTTTCCCCAGTCGTGAAGGTGTTGGCCTGTGTTACTGTGGGACTTTCCCCGTAGTGAGTGTGTTGGCCTATGTTACTGTGGGACTTACCCTAGTAGTGAGGGTGTTGGCGTGTGTTACAGTGGGACTCTGCAGTCGTAAGGGTGTTGGCCTGTGTTACTCCCCAGTAGTGAGGGTGTTGGCCTGTGTTACTGTGGGTCTCCCCAGTAGTGAGGGTGTTGGCCTGTGTTACTGTGGGACTCCGCAGTTGTGAGGGTGTTGGCCTGTGTTACAGTGGGACTCCCCAGTAGTGAGGGTGTTAGCCTGTGTTACTGTGGGACTTTCCCCGTAGTGAGTGTGTTGGCCTGTGTTACTGTGGGACTTTCACCAGTCGTGAGGGTGTTGGCCTGTGTAACTATTGGACTTTCCCCAGTAGTGAGGGTGTTGGCCTGTGTTACAATGTGACTTTCCCCAGTCGTGAGGGTGTTGGCGTGTGTTGTTGTGGGACTTTCCCCAGTCGTGAGGGTGTTGGCCTGTGTTACATTGGGACTTTCCTCAGTCGTGAGTGTGTTGGCCTGTGTTACTGTGGGACTCCCCAGTAGTGAGGGTGTTGGCCTGTGTTACTGTGGGACTCCCCAGTAGTGAGGGTGTTGGCCTGTGATACAATGGGAATTTCCCCAGTCGTGAGGGTGTTGGCCTGTGTTACAATGGGACTTTCCCCAGTCGTGAGGGTGTTGGACTGTGTTACTGTGGGAATTTCCCCAGTCGTCAGGGTGTTGGCCTGTGTTACTGTGGGACTTTTCCCAGTAGTGAGGGTGTTGGCCTGTGTTACTGTGGGACTTTCCCCAGTCGTGAGGGTGTTGGCCTGTGTTACTGTGGGACTTTCCCCAGTAGTGAAGGTGTTGGCCTGTGTTACTGTGGGACTCCCCAGTAGTGAGAGTGTTGGCCTGTGTTACTGTGGGACTCACCAGTAGTGAGGGTGTTGGCCTGTGTAACTATGGGACTTTGCCCAGAAGTGAGGGTGTTGGCCTGTGTTACGATTGGACTTTCCCCAGTCATGAGGGTGTTGGCCTGTGTTACTGTGGGACTTTCGCCGGTCGTGAGGGTGTTGGCCTGTGTTACTGTGGGACTTTCTCCAGTAGTGAGGGTGTTGGCCTGTGTTACTGTGGGACTCCCCAGTAGTGAGGGTGTTGGCCTGTGTTACTGTGGGACTCCCCAGTAGTGATGGTGTTGGCCTGTGTTACTGTGGGATTCCCTAGTTGTGAGGGTGTTGGCCTGTGTTACTGTGGGACTCCCCAGTAGTGAGGGTGTTGGCCTGTGTTACTGTGGGACTCCCCAGTAGTGAGGGTGTTGGCCTGTGTTACTGTGGGACTCACCAGTAGTGAGGGTGTTGGCCTGTGTTACTGTGGGACTCACCAGTAGTGAGGGTGTTGGCCTGTGTAACTATGGGACTCCCCAGAATTGAAGCTGTTGGCCTGCGTTACTGTGGGACTCCCCAGTAGTGAAGGTGTTGGCCTGCGTTACTGTGGGACTTTTCCCAGAAGTGAGGGTGTCGGCCTGTATTCCTGTGGGACTCCCCAGTCGTGAGGGTGTTGGCCTGTGTTACTGTGGGACTTTCCCCAGTCGTGAGGGTGTTGGCCTGTGTTACTGTGGGACTCCCCAGTAATGAGGGTGTTGGCCTATGTTACTGTGGGACTCCCCAGTATTGAGGGTCGTGGCCTGTGTTACTGTGGGACTTTCCCCAGTAGTGAGGGCGTTGGCTTGTGTTACTGTGGGAATCCCCAGCAGTGAGGGTGTCGGCCGGTGTTACTGTGGGACTCCCCAGTAGTGAGGGTGTTGGCCTGCGTTACTGTGCGACTTGTCGCAGAATGGAGGGTGTCGGCCTGTATTCCTGTGGGACTCCCCAGTAATGAAGGTGTTGGCCTGTGATACTGTGGGATTCCCAAGTTGTGAGGGTGTTGGCCTGTGTTACTGTGGGACTCCCCAGTAGTGAGGGTGTTGGCCTGTGTTACTGTGGGACTCCCCAGTAGTGAGGGTGTTGGCCTGTGTTACTGTGGGAATCACCAGTAGTGAGGGTGTTGGCCTGTGTAACTATGGGACTTTGCCCAGAAGTGAGGGTGTTGGCCTGTGTTACGATTGGACTTTCCCCAGTAGTGAGGGTGTTGGCCTGTGTTACAGTGGGACTCCCCAGTAGTGCGGGTGTTGGCCTGTGTTACTGTGGGACTCCCCAGTAGTGAGGGTATTGGCCTGCGTTACTGTGCGACTTGTCCCAGAAGTGAGGGTGTCGGCCTGTATTCCTGTGGGATTTCCCAGTAGTGAGGGTGTTGGCCTGTGTTACTGTGGGACTTTCCCCAGTCGTGAGGGTGTTGGCCTGTGTTACTGTGGGACTCCCCAGTAGTGAGGGTGTTGGCCTGTGTTACTGTGGGACTCCCCAGTAGTGAGGGTTGTGGCCTGTGTTACTGTGGGACTTTCCCCAGTAGTGAGGGCATTGGCTTGTGTTACTGTGGGACTCCCCAGCAGTGAGGGTGTCGGCCGGTGTTACTGTGGGACTCCCGAGTTGTGAGGGTGTTGGCCTGTGTTACTGTGGGTCTCCCCAGTAGTGAGGGTGTTGGCCTGTGTTACTGTGGGACTCCGCAGTTGTGAGGTTGTTAGCCTGTGTTACAGTGGGACTCCCCAGTAGTGAGGGTGTTGGCCTGTGTTACTGTGGGACTCCCCAGTAGTGAGGGTGTTGGCCTGTGTTACTGTGGGACTTTCACCAGTCGTGAGGGTGTTGGCCTGTGTTATTGTGGGACTCCCCAGTAGTGAGGGTTGTGGCCTGTGTTACTGCGGGACTTTCCCCAGTAGTGAGGGTGTTGGCCTGTGTTACTGTGGGACTCCCCAGTAGTGAGGGTGTTGGCCTGTGTAACTATTGGACTTTCCCCAGTAGTGAGGGTGTTGGCCTGTGTTACAATGTGACTTTCCCCAGTCGTGAGGGTGTTGGCGTGTGTTGTTGTGGGACTTTCCCCAGTCGTGAGGCTGTTGGCCTGTGTTACATTGGGACTTTCCTCAGTCGTGAGTGTGTTGGCCTGTGTTACTGTGGGACTCCCCAGTAGTGAGGGTGTTGGCCTGTGTTATTGTGGGACTCCCCAGTAGTGAGGGTGTTGACCTGTGTTACTGTGGGACTCCCCAGTAGTGAGGGTTGTGGCCTGTGTTACTGTGGGACTTTCACCAGTCGTGAGGGTGTTGGCCTGTGTTACTGTGGGACTCCCCAGTAGTGAGGGTGTTGGCCTGTGTAACTATTGGTCTTTCCCCAGTAGTGAGGGTGTTGGCCTGTGTTACAATGTGACTTTCCCCAGACGTGAGGGTGTTGGCGTGTGTTGTTGTGGGACTTTCCCCAGTCGTGAGGGTGTTGGCCTGTGTTACTGTAGGACTTTCCCCAGTCGTGAGGGTGTTGGCCTGTGTTACATTGGGACTTTCCTCAGTCGTGAGTGTGTTGGCCTGTGTTACTGTGGGACTCCCCAGTAGTGAGGGTGTTGGCCTGTGTTACAATGGGAATTTCCCTAGTCGTGAGGGTGTTGGCCTGTGTTACTGTGGGATCCCCAGTCGTGAGGCTGTTGGCCTGTGTTACAATGGGACTTTCCCCAGTCGTGAGAGTGTTGGACTGTGTTACTGTGGGAATTTCCCCAGTCGTGAGGGTGTTGGCCTGTGTTACTGTGGGACTCCCCAGTTGTGAGGGTGTTGGCCTATGTTACTGTGGGACTCACCAGTAGTGAGGGTGTTGGCCTGTGTAACTATGGGACTTTGTCCAGAAGTGAGGCTGTTGGCCTGTGTTATGATTGGACTTTCCCCAGTAGTGAGGGTGTTCGCCTGTGTTACTGTGGGACTCCCCAGTAGTGAGGGTGTTGGCCTGTGTTACTGTGGGACTCCCCAGTAGTGAGGGTGTTGGCCTGCGTTACTGTGCGACTTGTCCCAGAAGTGAGGGTATCGGCCTGTATTCCTGTGGAACTACCCAGTAGTGAGGGTGTTGGCCTGTGTTACTGTGGGACTCCCCAGTAGTGAGGGTGTTGGCCTGTGTTACTGTGGGACTCCCCAGTAGTGAGGGTTGTGGCCTGTGTTACTGTGGGACTTTCACCAGTCGTGAGGATGTTGGCCTGTGTTACTGTGGGACTTTCCCCAGTAGTGAGGGTGTTGGCCTGTGTTACTGTGGGACTCCCCAGTAGTGAGGGTGTTGGCCTGTGATACAATGGGAATTTCCCCAGTCGTGAGGGTGTTGGCCTGTGTTACAATGGGACTTTCCCCAGTAGTGAGGGTGTTGGCCTGTGTTACTGTGGGACTTTCCCCAGTCGTGAGGGTGTTGGCCTGTGTTACGATTGGACTTTCCCCAGTAGTGAGGGTGTTGGCCTGTGTTACTGTGGGACTCCCCAGTAGTGAGGGTGTTGGCCTGTGTTACTGTGGGACTCCCCAGTAGTGAGGGTGTTGGCCTGTGTTACTGTGGGACTCCCCAGTAGTGAGGGTTGTGGCCTGTGTTACTGTGGGACTTTCACCAGTCGTGAGGGTGTTGGCCTGTGTTACTGTGGGACTCCCCAGTAGTGAGGGTGTTGGCCTGTGTAACTATTGGTCTTTCCCCAGTAGTGAGGGTGTTGGCCTGTGTTACAATGTGACTTTCCCCAGACGTGAGGGTGTTGGCGTGTGTTGTTGTGGGACTTTCCCCAGTCGTGAGGGTGTTGGCCTGTGTTACAATGGGACTTTCCCCAGTCGTGAAGGTGTTGGCCTGTGTTACTGTGGGACTTTCCCCAATCGTGAGTGTGTTGGCCTGTGTTACAATGGGACTTTCCCCAGTCGTGAAGGTGTTGGCCTGTGTTACTGTGGGACTTTCCCCAGTCGTGAGGGTGTTGGCCTGTGTTACATTGGGACTTTCCTCAGTCGTGAGTGTGTTGGCCTGTGTTACTGTGGGACTCCCCAGTAGTGAGGGTGTTGGCCTGTGTTACAATGGGAATTTCCCCAGTCGTGAGGGTGTTGGCCTGTGTTACTGTGGGATCCCCAGTCGTGAGGGTGTTGGCATGTGTTACAATGGGACTTTCCCCAGTCGTGAGGGTGTTGGACTGTGTTACTGTGGGAATTTCCCCAGTCGTGAGGGTGTTGGCCTGTGTTACTGTGGGACTCCCCAATAGTGAGGGTGTTGGCCTGTGTTACTGTGGGACTCCCCAGTAGTGAGGGTGTTGGCCTGCGTTACTGTGCGACTTGTACCAGAAGTGAGGGTGTCGGCCTGTATTCCTGTGGGACTACCCAGTAGTGAGGGTGTTGGCCTGTGTTACTGTGGGACTTTCCCCAGTCGTGAGGGTGTTGGCCTGTGTTTCTGTGGGACTCCCCAGTAGTGAGGGTGTTGGCCTGTGTTACTGTGGGGCTCCCCAGTAGTGAGGGTGTTGGCCTGTGTTACTGTGGGACTCCCCAGTAGTAAAGGTGTTGGCCTGTGTTACTGTGGGATTCCCTAGTTGTGAGGGTGTTGGCCTGTGTTACTGTGGGTCTCCCCAGTAGTGAAGGTGTTGGCCTGTGCTACTGTGGGAATCACCAGTAGTGAGGGTGTTGGCCTGTGTAACTATGGGACTTTGCCCAGAAGTGAGGGTGTTGGCCTGTTTTACTGTGGGACTTTCTCCAGTAGTGAGGGTGTTGGCCTGTGTTACTGTGGGACTCCCCAGTAGTGAGGGTTTTGGCCTGTGTTACTGTGGGACTCCCCAGTAGTGAGTGTGTTGGCCTGTGTTACTGTGGGATTCCCTAGCTGTGAGGGTGTTGGCCTGTGTTACTGTGGGACTCCCCAGTAGTGAGGGTGTTGGCCTGTGTTACTGTGGGACTCCCCAGTAGTGAGGGTATTGGCCTGCGTTACTGTGCGACTTGTCCCAGAAGTGAGGGTGTTGGCCTGTGTTACTGTGGGTCTCCCCATTAGTGAGGGTTGTGGCCTGTGTTACTGTGGGACTTTCCCCAGTAGTGAGGGCATTGGCTTGTGTTACTGTGGGACTCCCCAGCAGTGAGGGTGTCGGCCGGTGTTACTGTGGGACTCCCTAGTTGTGAGGGTGTTGGCCTGTGTTACAGTGGGACTACCCAGGATTGAGGGTGTTGGCCTTTGTTACGGTGGGACATTGCCCAGTCGTTAAGGTGTTGGCCTGTGTTACTGTGGGACTCCCCAGTAGTGAGGGTGTTGGCCTGTGTTATTGTGGGTCTCCCCAGTAGTGAGGGTGTTGGCCTGTGTTACTGTGGGACTCCGCAGTTGTGAGGGTGTTGGCCTGTGTTGCAGTGGGACTCCCCAGTAGTGAGGGTGTTGGCCTGTGTTACTGTGGGACTCCCCAGTAGTGAGGGTGTTGGCCTGTGTTACTGTGGGACTCCCCAGTAGTGAGGGTGTTGGCCTGTGTTACTGTGGGACTTTCACCAGTCGTGAGGGTGTTGGCCTGTGTAACTATTGGACTTTCCCCAGTAGTGAGGGTGTTGGCCTGTGTTACAATGTGACTTTCCCCAGTCGTGAGGGTGTTGGCGTGTGTTGTTGTGGGACTTTCCCCAGTCGTGAGGGTGTTGGCCTGTGTTACATTGGGACTTTCCTCAGTCGTGAGTGTGTTGGCCTGTGTTACTGTGGGACTCCCCAGTAGTGAGGGTGTTGGCCTGTGTTACTGTGGGACTCCCCAGTAGTGAGGGTGTTGGCCTGTGATACAATGGGAATTTCCCCAGTCGTGAGGGTGTTGGCCTGTGTTACAATGGGACTTTCCCCAGTCGTGAGGGTGTTGGACTGTGTTACTGTGGGAATTTCCCCAGTCGTGAGGGTGTTGGCCTGTGTTACTGTGGGACTTTCCCCAGTAGTGAGGGTGTTGGCCTGTGTTACTGTGGGACTTTCCCCAGTCGTGAGGGTGTTGGCCTGTGTTACGATTGGACTTTCCCCAGTAGTGAGGGTGTTGGCCTGTGTTACTGTGGGACTCCCCAGTAGTGAGGGTGTTGGCCTGTGTTACTGTGGGACTCCCCAGTAGTGAGGGTTGTGGCCTGTGTTACTGTGGGACTTTCACCAGTCGTGAGGATGTTGGCCTGTGTTACTGTGGGACTCCCCAGTAGTGAGGGTGTTGGCCTGTGTTACTGCGGGACTTTCCCCAGTAGTGAGGGTGTTGGCCTGTGTTACAATGTGACTTTCCCCAGACGTGAGGGTGTTGGCGTGTGTTGTTGTGGGACTTTCCCCAATCGTGAGTGTGTTGGCCTGTGTTACAATGGGACTTTCCCCAGTCGTGAAGGTGTTGGCCTGTGTTACTGTGGGACTTTCCCCAGTCGTGAGGGTGTTGGCCTGTGTTACATTGGGACTTTCCTCAGTCGTGAGTGTGTTGGCCTGTGTTACTGTGGGACTCCCCAGTAGTGAGGGTGTTGGCCTGTGTTACAATGGGAATTTCCCCAGTCGTGAGGGTGTTGGCCTGTGTTACTGTGGGACTTTCCCCAATCGTGAGTGTGTTGGCCTGTGTTACAATGGGACTTTCCCTAGTCGTGAAGGTGTTGGCCTGTGTTACTGTGGGACTTTCCCCAGTCGTGAGGGTGTTGGCCTGTGTTACATTGGGACTTTCCTCAGTCGTGAGTGTGTTGGCCTGTGTTACTGTGGGACTCCCCAGTAGTGAGGGTGTTGGCCTGTGTTACAATGGGAATTTCCCCAGTCGTGAGGGTGTTGGCCTGTGTTACTGTGGGATCCCCAGTCGTGAGGGTGTTGGCCTGTGTTACAATGGGACTTTCCCCAGTCGTGAGGGTGTTGGACTGTGTTACTGTGGGAATTTCCCCAGTCATGAGGGTGTTGGCCTGTGTTACTGTGGGACTCCCCAATAGTGAGGGTGTTGGCCTGTGTTACTGTGGGACTCCCCAGTAGTGAGGGTGTTGGCCTGCGTTACTGTGCGACTTGTACCAGAAGTGAGGGTGTCGGCCTGTATTCCTGTGGGACTACCCAGTAGTGAGGGTGTTGGCCTGTGTTACTGTGGGACTTTCCCCAGTCGTGAGGGTGTTGGCCTGTGTTTCTGTGGGACTCCCCAGTAGTGAGGGTGTTGGTCTGTGTTACTGTGGGGCTCCCCAGTAGTGAGGGTGTTGGCCTGTGTTACTGTGGGACTCCCCAGTAGTAAAGGTGTTGGCCTGTGTTACTGTGGGATTCCCTAGTTGTGAGGGTGTTGGCCTGTGTTACTGTGGGACTCCCCAGTAGTGAAGGTGTTGGCCTGTGCTACTGTGGGAATCACCAGTAGTGAGGGTGTTGGCCTGTGTAACTATGGGACTTTGCCCAGAAGTGAGGGTGTTGGCCTGTGTTACGATTGGACTTTCCCCAGTCGTGAGGGTGTTGGCCTGTGTTACTGTGGGACTCCCCAGTAGTGAGGGTGTTGGCCTGTGTTACTGTGGGACTCCCCAGTCGTGAGGGTATTGGCCTGCGTTACTGTGCGACTTGTCCCAGAAGTGAGGGTGTTGGCCTGTGTTACTGTGGGACTCCCCAGTAGTGAGGGTTGTGGCCTGTGTTACTGTGGGACTTTCCCCAGTAGTGAGGGCATTGGCTTGTGTTACTGTGGGACTCCCCAGCAGTGAGGGTGTCGGCCGGTGTTACTGTGGGACTCCCCAGTAGTGAGGGTGTTGGCCTGTGTTACTGTGGGACTCCCCAGTAGTGAGGGTGTTGGCCTGTGTTACTGTGGGACTTTCACCAGTCGTGAGGGTGTTGGCCTGTGTAACTATTGGACTTTCCCCAGTAGTGAGGGTGTTGGCCTGTGTTACAATGTGACTTTCCCCAGTCGTGAGGGTGTTGGCGTGTGTTGTTGTGGGACTTTCCCCAGTCGTGAGGGTGTTGGCCTGTGTTCCATTGGGACTTTCCTCAGTCGTGAGTGTGTTCGCCTGTGTTACTGTGGGACTCCCCAGTAGTGAGGGTGTTGGCCTGTGTTACTGTGGGACTCCCCAGTAGTGAGGGTGTTGGCCTGTGATACAATGGGAATTTCCCCAGTCGTGAGGGTGTTGGCCTGTGTTACAATGGGACTTTCCCCAGTCGTGAGGGTGTTGGACTGTGTTACTGTGGGAATTTCCCCAGTCGTGAGGGTGTTGGCCTGTGTTACTGAGGGACTTTCCCCAGTAGTGAGGGTGTTGGCCTGTGTTACTGTGGGACTTTCCCCAGTCGTGAGGGTGTTGGCCTGTGTTACTGTGGGACTTTCCCCAGTAGTGAAGGTGTTGGCCTGTGTTACTGTGGGACTCCCCAGTAGTGAGAGTGTTGGCCTGTGTAACTATGGGACTTTGCCCAGAAGTGAGGGTGATGGCCTGTGTTACGATTGGACTTTCCCCAGTCATGAGGGTGTTGGCCTGTGTTACAATGGGACTTTCCCCAGTCGTGAGGGTGTTGGACTGTGTTACTGTGGGAATTTCCCCAGTCGTGAGGGTTTTGGCCTGTGTTACTGTGGGACTTTCCCCAGTAGTGAGGGTGTTGGCCTGTGTTACTGTGGGACTTTCCCCAGTCGTGAGGGTGTTGGCCTGTGTTACTGTGGGACTTTCGCCGGTCGTGAGGGTGTTGGCCTGTGTTACTGTGGGACTTTCTCCAGTAGTGAGGGTGTTGGCCTGTGTTACTGTGGGACTCCCCAGTAGTGAGGGTGTTGGCCTGTGTTACTGTGGGACTCCCCAGTAGTGAGGGTGTTGGCCTGTGATACAATGGGAATTTCCCCAGTCGTGAGGGTGTGGGCCTGTGTTACAATGGGACTTTCCCCAGTCGTGAGGGTGTTGGACTGTGTTACTGTGGGAATTTCCCCAGTCGTGAGGGTGTTGGCCTGTGTTACTGTGGGACTTTCCCCAGTAGTGAGGGTGTTGGCCTGTGTTACTGTGGGACTTTCCCCAGTCGTGAAGGTGTTGGCCTGTGTTACTGTGGGACTTTCCCCAGTCGTGAGGGTGTTGGCCTGTGTTACTGTGGGACTTTCCCCAGTAGTGAAGGTGTTGGCCTGTGTTACTGTGGGACTCCCCAGTAGTGAGAGTGTTGGCCTGTGTTACTGTGGGACTCACAGTAGTGAGGGTGTTGGCCTGTGTAACTATGGGACTTTGCCCAGAAGTGAGGGTGTTGGCCTGTGTTACGATTGGACTTTCCCCAGTCATGAGGGTGTTGGCCTGTGTTACTGTGGGACTTTCGCCGGTCGTGAGGGTGTTGGCCTGTGTTACTGTGGGACTTTCTCCAGTAGTGAGGGTGTTGGCCTGTGTTACTGTGGGACTCCCCAGTAGTGAGGGTGTTGGCCTGTGTTACTGTGGGATTCCCTAGTTGTGAGGGTGTTGGCCTGTGTTACTGTGGGACTCCCCAGTAGTGAGGGTGTTGGCCTGTGTTAATGTGGGACTCCCCAGTAGTGAGGCTGTTGGCCTGCGTTACTGTGGGACTCACCAGTAGTGAGGCTGTTGGCCTGTGCTACTGTGGGAATCACCAGTAGTGAGGGTGTTGGCCTGTGTAACTATGGGACTTTGCCCAGAAGTGAGGGTGTTGGCCTGTGTTACGATTGGACTTTCCCCAGTAGTGAGGGTGTTGGCCTGTGTTACTGTGGGACTCCCCAGTAGTGAGGGTGTTGGCCTGTGTTACTGTGGGACTACCCAGTAGTGAAGGTGTTGGCCTGCGTTACTGTGGGACTTTTCCCAGAAGTGAGGGTGTCGGCCTGTATTCCTGTGGGACTCCCCAGTCATGAGGGTGTTTGCCTGTGTTACTGTGGGACTTTCCCCAGTCGTGAGGGTGTTGGCCTGTGTTACTGTGGGACTCCCCAGTAATGAGGGTGTTGGCCTATGTTACTGTGGGACTCCCCAGTATTGAGGGTCGTGGCCTGTGTTACTGTGGGACTTTCCCCAGTAGTGAGGGCGTTGGCTTGTGTTACTGTGGGACTCCCCAGCAGTGAGGGTGTCGGCCGGTGTTACTATGGGACTCCCCAGTAGTGAGGGTGTTGGCCTGCGTTACTGTGCGACTTGTCGCAGAATGGAGGGTGTCGGCCTGTATTCCTGTGGGACTCCCCAGTAATGAAGGTGTTGGCCTGTGATACTGTGGGATTCCCTAGTTGTGAGGGTGTTGGCCTGTGTTACTGTGGGACTCCCCAGTAGTGAGGGTGTTGGCCTGTGTTACTGTGGGACTCCCCAGTAGTGAGGGTGTTGGCCTGTGTTACTGTGGGAATCACCAGTAGTGAGGGTGTTGGCCTGTGTAACTATGGGACTTTGCCCAGAAGTGAGGGTGTTGGCCTGTGTTACGATTGGACTTTCCCCAGTCATGAGGGTGTTGGCCTGTGTTACTGTGGGACTTTCGCCGGTCGTGAGGGTGTTGGCCTGTGTTACTGTGGGACTCCCCAGTAGTGATGGTGTTGGCCTGTGTTACTGTGGGATTCCCTAGTTGTGAGGGTGTTGGCCTGTGTTACTGTGGGACTTTCCCCAGTCGTGAGGGTGTTGGCCTGTGTAACTATGGGACTCCCCAGTATTGAAGGTGTTGGCCTGCGTTACTGTGGGACTTTTCCCAGAAGTGAGGGTGTCGGCCTGTATTCCTGTGGGACTCCCCAGTCGTGAGGGTGTTGGCCTGTGTTACTGTGGGTCTTTCCCCAGTCGTGAGGGTGTTGGCCTGTGTTACTGTGGGACTCCCCAGTAATGAGGGTGTTGGCCTATGTTACTGTGGGACTCCCCAGTATTGAGGGTCGTGGCCTGTGTTACTGTGGGACTTTCCCCAGTAGTGAGGGCGTTGGCTTGTGTTACTGTGGGACTCCCCAGCAGTGAGGGTGTCGGCCGGTGTTACTGTGGGACTCCCCAGTAGTGAGGGTGTTGGCCTGCGTTACTGTGTGACTTGTCGCAGAATGGAGGGTGTCGGCCTGTATTCCTGTGGAACTCCCCAGTAATGAAGGTGTTGGCCTGTGATACTGTGGGATTCCCTAGTTGTGAGGGTGTTGGCCTGTGTTACTGTGGGACTCCCCAGTCGTGAGGGTGTTGGCCTGTGTTACTGTGGGACTCCCCAGTAGTGAGGGTGTTGGCCTGTGTTACTGTGGGAAGCACCAGTAGTGAGGGTGTTGGCCTGTGTAACTATGGGACTTTGCCCAGAAATGAGGGTGTTGGCCTGTGTAACTATGGGACTTTGCCCAGAAGTGAGGGTGTTGGCCTGTGTTACGATTGGACTTTCCCCAGTAGTGAGGGTGTTGGCCTGTGTTACTGTGGGACTCCCCAGTAGTGAGGGTGTTGGCCTGTGTTACTGTGGGACTCCCCAGTAGTGAAGGTGTTGGCCTGCGTTACTGTGGGACTTTTCCCAGAAGTGAGGGTGTCGGCCTGTATTCCTGTGGGACTCCCCAGTCGTGAGGGTGTTGGCCTGTGTTACTGTGGGACTTTCCCCAGTCGTGAGGGTGTTGGCCTGTGTTACTGTGGGACTCCCCAGTAATGAGGGTGTTGGCCTATGTTACTGTGGGATTCCCTAGTTGTGAGGGTGTTGGCCTGTGTTACTGTGGGACTCCCCAGTAGTGAGGGTGTTGGCATGTGTTACTGTGGGACTCCCCAGTAGTGAGGGTGTTGGCCTGTGTTACTGTGGGAATCACCAGTAGTGAGGGTGTTGGCCTGTGTAACTATGGGACTTTGCCCAGAAGTGAGGGTGTTGGCCTGTGTTACGATTGGACTTTCCCCAGTAGTGAGGGTGTTGGCCTGTGTTACTGTGGGACTCCCCAGTAGTGAGGGTATTGGCCTGCGTTACTGTGCGACTTGTCCCAGAAGTGAGGGTGTTGGCCTGTGTTACTGTGGGTCTCCCCAGTAGTGAGGGTTGTGGCCTGTGTTACTGTGGGACTTTCCCCAGTAGTGAGGGCATTGGCTTGTGTTACTGTGGGACTCCCTAGTTGTGAGGGTGTTGGCCTGTGTTACAGTGGGACTACCCAGGATTGAGGGTGTTGGCCTGTGTTACGGTGGGACTTTCCCCAGTCGTGAAGGTGTTGGCCTGTGTTACTGTGGGACTTTCCCCGTAGTGAGTGTGTTGGCCTATGTTACTGTGGGACTTACCCTAGTAGTGAGGGTGTTGGCGTGTGTTACAGTGGGACTCTGCAGTCGTAAGGGTGTTGGCCTGTGTTACTCCCCAGTAGTGAGGGTGTTGGCCTGTGTTACTGTGGGTCTCCCCAGTAGTGAGGGTGTTGGCCTGTGTTACTGTGGGACTCCGCAGTTGTGAGGGTGTTGGCCTGTGTTACAGTGGGACTCCCCAGTAGTGAGGGTGTTAGCCTGTGTTACTGTGGGACTTTCCCCGTAGTGAGTGTGTTGGCCTGTGTTACTGTGGGACTTTCACCAGTCGTGAGGGTGTTGGCCTGTGTAACTATTGGACTTTCCCCAGTAGTGAGGGTGTTGGCCTGTGTTACAATGTGACTTTCCCCAGTCGTGAGGGTGTTGGCGTGTGTTGTTGTGGGACTTTCCCCAGTCGTGAGGGTGTTGGCCTGTGTTACATTGGGACTTTCCTCAGTCGTGAGTGTGTTGGCCTGTGTTACTGTGGGACTCCCCAGTAGTGAGGGTGTTGGCCTGTGTTACTGTGGGACTCCCCAGTAGTGAGGGTGTTGGCCTGTGATACAATGGGAATTTCCCCAGTCGTGAGGGTGTTGGCCTGTGTTACAATGGGACTTTCCCCAGTCGTGAGGGTGTTGGACTGTGTTACTGTGGGAATTTCCCCAGTCGTCAGGGTGTTGGCCTGTGTTACTGTGGGACTTTTCCCAGTAGTGAGGGTGTTGGCCTGTGTTACTGTGGGACTTTCCCCAGTCGTGAGGGTGTTGGCCTGTGTTACTGTGGGACTTTCCCCAGTAGTGAAGGTGTTGGCCTGTGTTACTGTGGGACTCCCCAGTAGTGAGAGTGTTGGCCTGTGTTACTGTGGGACTCACCAGTAGTGAGGGTGTTGGCCTGTGTAACTATGGGACTTTGCCCAGAAGTGAGGGTGTTGGCCTGTGTTACGATTGGACTTTCCCCAGTCATGAGGGTGTTGGCCTGTGTTACTGTGGGACTTTCGCCGGTCGTGAGGGTGTTGGCCTGTGTTACTGTGGGACTTTCTCCAGTAGTGAGGGTGTTGGCCTGTGTTACTGTGGGACTCCCCAGTAGTGAGGGTGTTGGCCTGTGTTACTGTGGGACTCCCCAGTAGTGATGGTGTTGGCCTGTGTTACTGTGGGATTCCCTAGTTGTGAGGGTGTTGGCCTGTGTTACTGTGGGACTCCCCAGTAGTGAGGGTGTTGGCCTGTGTTACTGTGGGACTCCCCAGTAGTGAGGGTGTTGGCCTGTGTTACTGTGGGACTCACCAGTAGTGAGGGTGTTGGCCTGTGTTACTGTGGGACTCACCAGTAGTGAGGGTGTTGGCCTGTGTAACTATGGGACTCCCCAGAATTGAAGCTGTTGGCCTGCGTTACTGTGGGACTCCCCAGTAGTGAAGGTGTTGGCCTGCGTTACTGTGGGACTTTTCCCAGAAGTGAGGGTGTCGGCCTGTATTCCTGTGGGACTCCCCAGTCGTGAGGGTGTTGGCCTGTGTTACTGTGGGACTTTCCCCAGTCGTGAGGGTGTTGGCCTGTGTTACTGTGGGACTCCCCAGTAATGAGGGTGTTGGCCTATGTTACTGTGGGACTCCCCAGTATTGAGGGTCGTGGCCTGTGTTACTGTGGGACTTTCCCCAGTAGTGAGGGCGTTGGCTTGTGTTACTGTGGGAATCCCCAGCAGTGAGGGTGTCGGCCGGTGTTACTGTGGGACTCCCCAGTAGTGAGGGTGTTGGCCTGCGTTACTGTGCGACTTGTCGCAGAATGGAGGGTGTCGGCCTGTATTCCTGTGGGACTCCCCAGTAATGAAGGTGTTGGCCTGTGATACTGTGGGATTCCCAAGTTGTGAGGGTGTTGGCCTGTGTTACTGTGGGACTCCCCAGTAGTGAGGGTGTTGGCCTGTGTTACTGTGGGACTCCCCAGTAGTGAGGGTGTTGGCCTGTGTTACTGTGGGAATCACCAGTAGTGAGGGTGTTGGCCTGTGTAACTATGGGACTTTGCCCAGAAGTGAGGGTGTTGGCCTGTGTTACGATTGGACTTTCCCCAGTAGTGAGGGTGTTGGCCTGTGTTACAGTGGGACTCCCCAGTAGTGCGGGTGTTGGCCTGTGTTACTGTGGGACTCCCCAGTAGTGAGGGTATTGGCCTGCGTTACTGTGCGACTTGTCCCAGAAGTGAGGGTGTCGGCCTGTATTCCTGTGGGATTTCCCAGTAGTGAGGGTGTTGGCCTGTGTTACTGTGGGACTTTCCCCAGTCGTGAGGGTGTTGGCCTGTGTTACTGTGGGACTCCCCAGTAGTGAGGGTGTTGGCCTGTGTTACTGTGGGACTCCCCAGTAGTGAGGGTTGTGGCCTGTGTTACTGTGGGACTTTCCCCAGTAGTGAGGGCATTGGCTTGTGTTACTGTGGGACTCCCCAGCAGTGAGGGTGTCGGCCGGTGTTACTGTGGGACTCCCGAGTTGTGAGGGTGTTGGCCTGTGTTACTGTGGGTCTCCCCAGTAGTGAGGGTGTTGGCCTGTGTTACTGTGGGACTCCGCAGTTGTGAGGTTGTTAGCCTGTGTTACAGTGGGACTCCCCAGTAGTGAGGGTGTTGGCCTGTGTTACTGTGGGACTCCCCAGTAGTGAGGGTGTTGGCCTGTGTTACTGTGGGACTTTCACCAGTCGTGAGGGTGTTGGCCTGTGTTATTGTGGGACTCCCCAGTAGTGAGGGTTGTGGCCTGTGTTACTGCGGGACTTTCCCCAGTAGTGAGGGTGTTGGCCTGTGTTACTGTGGGACTCCCCAGTAGTGAGGGTGTTGGCCTGTGTAACTATTGGACTTTCCCCAGTAGTGAGGGTGTTGGCCTGTGTTACAATGTGACTTTCCCCAGTCGTGAGGGTGTTGGCGTGTGTTGTTGTGGGACTTTCCCCAGTCGTGAGGCTGTTGGCCTGTGTTACATTGGGACTTTCCTCAGTCGTGAGTGTGTTGGCCTGTGTTACTGTGGGACTCCCCAGTAGTGAGGGTGTTGGCCTGTGTTATTGTGGGACTCCCCAGTAGTGAGGGTGTTGACCTGTGTTACTGTGGGACTCCCCAGTAGTGAGGGTTGTGGCCTGTGTTACTGTGGGACTTTCACCAGTCGTGAGGGTGTTGGCCTGTGTTACTGTGGGACTCCCCAGTAGTGAGGGTGTTGGCCTGTGTAACTATTGGTCTTTCCCCAGTAGTGAGGGTGTTGGCCTGTGTTACAATGTGACTTTCCCCAGACGTGAGGGTGTTGGCGTGTGTTGTTGTGGGACTTTCCCCAGTCGTGAGGGTGTTGGCCTGTGTTACTGTAGGACTTTCCCCAGTCGTGAGGGTGTTGGCCTGTGTTACATTGGGACTTTCCTCAGTCGTGAGTGTGTTGGCCTGTGTTACTGTGGGACTCCCCAGTAGTGAGGGTGTTGGCCTGTGTTACAATGGGAATTTCCCTAGTCGTGAGGGTGTTGGCCTGTGTTACTGTGGGATCCCCAGTCGTGAGGCTGTTGGCCTGTGTTACAATGGGACTTTCCCCAGTCGTGAGAGTGTTGGACTGTGTTACTGTGGGAATTTCCCCAGTCGTGAGGGTGTTGGCCTGTGTTACTGTGGGACTCCCCAGTTGTGAGGGTGTTGGCCTATGTTACTGTGGGACTCACCAGTAGTGAGGGTGTTGGCCTGTGTAACTATGGGACTTTGTCCAGAAGTGAGGCTGTTGGCCTGTGTTATGATTGGACTTTCCCCAGTAGTGAGGGTGTTCGCCTGTGTTACTGTGGGACTCCCCAGTAGTGAGGGTGTTGGCCTGTGTTACTGTGGGACTCCCCAGTAGTGAGGGTGTTGGCCTGCGTTACTGTGCGACTTGTCCCAGAAGTGAGGGTATCGGCCTGTATTCCTGTGGAACTACCCAGTAGTGAGGGTGTTGGCCTGTGTTACTGTGGGACTCCCCAGTAGTGAGGGTGTTGGCCTGTGATACAATGGGAATTTCCCCAGTCGTGAGGGTGTTGGCCTGTGTTACAATGGGACTTTCCCCAGTAGTGAGGGTGTTGGCCTGTGTTACTGTGGGACTTTCCCCAGTCGTGAGGGTGTTGGCCTGTGTTACGATTGGACTTTCCCCAGTAGTGAGGGTGTTGGCCTGTGTTACTGTGGGACTCCCCAGTAGTGAGGGTGTTGGCCTGTGTTACTGTGGGACTCCCCAGTAGTGAGGGTGTTGGCCTGTGTTACTGTGGGACTCCCCAGTAGTGAGGGTTGTGGCCTGTGTTACTGTGGGACTTTCACCAGTCGTGAGGGTGTTGGCCTGTGTTACTGTGGGACTCCCCAGTAGTGAGGGTGTTGGCCTGTGTAACTATTGGTCTTTCCCCAGTAGTGAGGGTGTTGGCCTGTGTTACAATGTGACTTTCCCCAGACGTGAGGGTGTTGGCGTGTGTTGTTGTGGGACTTTCCCCAGTCGTGAGGGTGTTGGCCTGTGTTACAATGGGACTTTCCCCAGTCGTGAAGGTGTTGGCCTGTGTTACTGTGGGACTTTCCCCAATCGTGAGTGTGTTGGCCTGTGTTACAATGGGACTTTCCCCAGTCGTGAAGGTGTTGGCCTGTGTTACTGTGGGACTTTCCCCAGTCGTGAGGGTGTTGGCCTGTGTTACATTGGGACTTTCCTCAGTCGTGAGTGTGTTGGCCTGTGTTACTGTGGGACTCCCCAGTAGTGAGGGTGTTGGCCTGTGTTACAATGGGAATTTCCCCAGTCGTGAGGGTGTTGGCCTGTGTTACTGTGGGATCCCCAGTCGTGAGGGTGTTGGCATGTGTTACAATGGGACTTTCCCCAGTCGTGAGGGTGTTGGACTGTGTTACTGTGGGAATTTCCCCAGTCGTGAGGGTGTTGGCCTGTGTTACTGTGGGACTCCCCAATAGTGAGGGTGTTGGCCTGTGTTACTGTGGGACTCCCCAGTAGTGAGGGTGTTGGCCTGCGTTACTGTGCGACTTGTACCAGAAGTGAGGGTGTCGGCCTGTATTCCTGTGGGACTACCCAGTAGTGAGGGTGTTGGCCTGTGTTACTGTGGGACTTTCCCCAGTCGTGAGGGTGTTGGCCTGTGTTTCTGTGGGACTCCCCAGTAGTGAGGGTGTTGGCCTGTGTTACTGTGGGGCTCCCCAGTAGTGAGGGTGTTGGCCTGTGTTACTGTGGGACTCCCCAGTAGTAAAGGTGTTGGCCTGTGTTACTGTGGGATTCCCTAGTTGTGAGGGTGTTGGCCTGTGTTACTGTGGGTCTCCCCAGTAGTGAAGGTGTTGGCCTGTGCTACTGTGGGAATCACCAGTAGTGAGGGTGTTGGCCTGTGTAACTATGGGACTTTGCCCAGAAGTGAGGGTGTTGGCCTGTTTTACTGTGGGACTTTCTCCAGTAGTGAGGGTGTTGGCCTGTGTTACTGTGGGACTCCCCAGTAGTGAGGGTTTTGGCCTGTGTTACTGTGGGACTCCCCAGTAGTGAGTGTGTTGGCCTGTGTTACTGTGGGATTCCCTAGCTGTGAGGGTGTTGGCCTGTGTTACTGTGGGACTCCCCAGTAGTGAGGGTGTTGGCCTGTGTTACTGTGGGACTCCCCAGTAGTGAGGGTATTGGCCTGCGTTACTGTGCGACTTGTCCCAGAAGTGAGGGTGTTGGCCTGTGTTACTGTGGGTCTCCCCATTAGTGAGGGTTGTGGCCTGTGTTACTGTGGGACTTTCCCCAGTAGTGAGGGCATTGGCTTGTGTTACTGTGGGACTCCCCAGCAGTGAGGGTGTCGGCCGGTGTTACTGTGGGACTCCCTAGTTGTGAGGGTGTTGGCCTGTGTTACAGTGGGACTACCCAGGATTGAGGGTGTTGGCCTTTGTTACGGTGGGACATTGCCCAGTCGTTAAGGTGTTGGCCTGTGTTACTGTGGGACTCCCCAGTAGTGAGGGTGTTGGCCTGTGTTATTGTGGGTCTCCCCAGTAGTGAGGGTGTTGGCCTGTGTTACTGTGGGACTCCGCAGTTGTGAGGGTGTTGGCCTGTGTTGCAGTGGGACTCCCCAGTAGTGAGGGTGTTGGCCTGTGTTACTGTGGGACTCCCCAGTAGTGAGGGTGTTGGCCTGTGTTACTGTGGGACTCCCCAGTAGTGAGGGTGTTGGCCTGTGTTACTGTGGGACTTTCACCAGTCGTGAGGGTGTTGGCCTGTGTAACTATTGGACTTTCCCCAGTAGTGAGGGTGTTGGCCTGTGTTACAATGTGACTTTCCCCAGTCGTGAGGGTGTTGGCGTGTGTTGTTGTGGGACTTTCCCCAGTCGTGAGGGTGTTGGCCTGTGTTACATTGGGACTTTCCTCAGTCGTGAGTGTGTTGGCCTGTGTTACTGTGGGACTCCCCAGTAGTGAGGGTGTTGGCCTGTGTTACTGTGGGACTCCCCAGTAGTGAGGGTGTTGGCCTGTGATACAATGGGAATTTCCCCAGTCGTGAGGGTGTTGGCCTGTGTTACAATGGGACTTTCCCCAGTCGTGAGGGTGTTGGACTGTGTTACTGTGGGAATTTCCCCAGTCGTGAGGGTGTTGGCCTGTGTTACTGTGGGACTTTCCCCAGTAGTGAGGGTGTTGGCCTGTGTTACTGTGGGACTTTCCCCAGTCGTGAGGGTGTTGGCCTGTGTTACGATTGGACTTTCCCCAGTAGTGAGGGTGTTGGCCTGTGTTACTGTGGGACTCCCCAGTAGTGAGGGTGTTGGCCTGTGTTACTGTGGGACTCCCCAGTAGTGAGGGTTGTGGCCTGTGTTACTGTGGGACTTTCACCAGTCGTGAGGATGTTGGCCTGTGTTACTGTGGGACTCCCCAGTAGTGAGGGTGTTGGCCTGTGTTACTGCGGGACTTTCCCCAGTAGTGAGGGTGTTGGCCTGTGTTACAATGTGACTTTCCCCAGACGTGAGGGTGTTGGCGTGTGTTGTTGTGGGACTTTCCCCAATCGTGAGTGTGTTGGCCTGTGTTACAATGGGACTTTCCCCAGTCGTGAAGGTGTTGGCCTGTGTTACTGTGGGACTTTCCCCAGTCGTGAGGGTGTTGGCCTGTGTTACATTGGGACTTTCCTCAGTCGTGAGTGTGTTGGCCTGTGTTACTGTGGGACTCCCCAGTAGTGAGGGTGTTGGCCTGTGTTACAATGGGAATTTCCCCAGTCGTGAGGGTGTTGGCCTGTGTTACTGTGGGACTTTCCCCAATCGTGAGTGTGTTGGCCTGTGTTACAATGGGACTTTCCCTAGTCGTGAAGGTGTTGGCCTGTGTTACTGTGGGACTTTCCCCAGTCGTGAGGGTGTTGGCCTGTGTTACATTGGGACTTTCCTCAGTCGTGAGTGTGTTGGCCTGTGTTACTGTGGGACTCCCCAGTAGTGAGGGTGTTGGCCTGTGTTACAATGGGAATTTCCCCAGTCGTGAGGGTGTTGGCCTGTGTTACTGTGGGATCCCCAGTCGTGAGGGTGTTGGCCTGTGTTACAATGGGACTTTCCCCAGTCGTGAGGGTGTTGGACTGTGTTACTGTGGGAATTTCCCCAGTCATGAGGGTGTTGGCCTGTGTTACTGTGGGACTCCCCAATAGTGAGGGTGTTGGCCTGTGTTACTGTGGGACTCCCCAGTAGTGAGGGTGTTGGCCTGCGTTACTGTGCGACTTGTACCAGAAGTGAGGGTGTCGGCCTGTATTCCTGTGGGACTACCCAGTAGTGAGGGTGTTGGCCTGTGTTACTGTGGGACTTTCCCCAGTCGTGAGGGTGTTGGCCTGTGTTTCTGTGGGACTCCCCAGTAGTGAGGGTGTTGGTCTGTGTTACTGTGGGGCTCCCCAGTAGTGAGGGTGTTGGCCTGTGTTACTGTGGGACTCCCCAGTAGTAAAGGTGTTGGCCTGTGTTACTGTGGGATTCCCTAGTTGTGAGGGTGTTGGCCTGTGTTACTGTGGGACTCCCCAGTAGTGAAGGTGTTGGCCTGTGCTACTGTGGGAATCACCAGTAGTGAGGGTGTTGGCCTGTGTAACTATGGGACTTTGCCCAGAAGTGAGGGTGTTGGCCTGTGTTACGATTGGACTTTCCCCAGTCGTGAGGGTGTTGGCCTGTGTTACTGTGGGACTCCCCAGTAGTGAGGGTGTTGGCCTGTGTTACTGTGCGACTCCCCAGTCGTGAGGGTATTGGCCTGCGTTACTGTGCGACTTGTCCCAGAAGTGAGGGTGTTGGCCTGTGTTACTGTGGGACTCCCCAGTAGTGAGGGTTGTGGCCTGTGTTACTGTGGGACTTTCCCCAGTAGTGAGGGCATTGGCTTGTGTTACTGTGGGACTCCCCAGCAGTGAGGGTGTCGGCCGGTGTTACTGTGGGACTCCCCAGTAGTGAGGGTGTTGGCCTGTGTTACTGTGGGACTCCCCAGTAGTGAGGGTGTTGGCCTGTGTTACTGTGGGACTTTCACCAGTCGTGAGGGTGTTGGCCTGTGTAACTATTGGACTTTCCCCAGTAGTGAGGGTGTTGGCCTGTGTTACAATGTGACTTTCCCCAGTCGTGAGGGTGTTGGCGTGTGTTGTTGTGGGACTTTCCCCAGTCGTGAGGGTGTTGGCCTGTGTTCCATTGGGACTTTCCTCAGTCGTGAGTGTGTTCGCCTGTGTTACTGTGGGACTCCCCAGTAGTGAGGGTGTTGGCCTGTGTTACTGTGGGACTCCCCAGTAGTGAGGGTGTTGGCCTGTGATACAATGGGAATTTCCCCAGTCGTGAGGGTGTTGGCCTGTGTTACAATGGGACTTTCCCCAGTCGTGAGGGTGTTGGACTGTGTTACTGTGGGAATTTCCCCAGTCGTGAGGGTGTTGGCCTGTGTTACTGAGGGACTTTCCCCAGTAGTGAGGGTGTTGGCCTGTGTTACTGTGGGACTTTCCCCAGTCGTGAGGGTGTTGGCCTGTGTTACTGTGGGACTTTCCCCAGTAGTGAAGGTGTTGGCCTGTGTTACTGTGGGACTCCCCAGTAGTGAGAGTGTTGGCCTGTGTAACTATGGGACTTTGCCCAGAAGTGAGGGTGATGGCCTGTGTTACGATTGGACTTTCCCCAGTCATGAGGGTGTTGGCCTGTGTTACAATGGGACTTTCCCCAGTCGTGAGGGTGTTGGACTGTGTTACTGTGGGAATTTCCCCAGTCGTGAGGGTTTTGGCCTGTGTTACTGTGGGACTTTCCCCAGTAGTGAGGGTGTTGGCCTGTGTTACTGTGGGACTTTCCCCAGTCGTGAGGGTGTTGGCCTGTGTTACTGTGGGACTTTCGCCGGTCGTGAGGGTGTTGGCCTGTGTTACTGTGGGACTTTCTCCAGTAGTGAGGGTGTTGGCCTGTGTTACTGTGGGACTCCCCAGTAGTGAGGGTGTTGGCCTGTGTTACTGTGGGACTCCCCAGTAGTGAGGGTGTTGGCCTGTGATACAATGGGAATTTCCCCAGTCGTGAGGGTGTGGGCCTGTGTTACAATGGGACTTTCCCCAGTCGTGAGGGTGTTGGACTGTGTTACTGTGGGAATTTCCCCAGTCGTGAGGGTGTTGGCCTGTGTTACTGTGGGACTTTCCCCAGTAGTGAGGGTGTTGGCCTGTGTTACTGTGGGACTTTCCCCAGTCGTGAAGGTGTTGGCCTGTGTTACTGTGGGACTTTCCCCAGTCGTGAGGGTGTTGGCCTGTGTTACTGTGGGACTTTCCCCAGTAGTGAAGGTGTTGGCCTGTGTTACTGTGGGACTCCCCAGTAGTGAGAGTGTTGGCCTGTGTTACTGTGGGACTCACAGTAGTGAGGGTGTTGGCCTGTGTAACTATGGGACTTTGCCCAGAAGTGAGGGTGTTGGCCTGTGTTACGATTGGACTTTCCCCAGTCATGAGGGTGTTGGCCTGTGTTACTGTGGGACTTTCGCCGGTCGTGAGGGTGTTGGCCTGTGTTACTGTGGGACTTTCTCCAGTAGTGAGGGTGTTGGCCTGTGTTACTGTGGGACTCCCCAGTAGTGAGGGTGTTGGCCTGTGTTACTGTGGGATTCCCTAGTTGTGAGGGTGTTGGCCTGTGTTACTGTGGGACTCCCCAGTAGTGAGGGTGTTGGCCTGTGTTAATGTGGGACTCCCCAGTAGTGAGGCTGTTGGCCTGCGTTACTGTGGGACTCACCAGTAGTGAGGCTGTTGGCCTGTGCTACTGTGGGAATCACCAGTAGTGAGGGTGTTGGCCTGTGTAACTATGGGACTTTGCCCAGAAGTGAGGGTGTTGGCCTGTGTTACGATTGGACTTTCCCCAGTAGTGAGGGTGTTGGCCTGTGTTACTGTGGGACTCCCCAGTAGTGAGGGTGTTGGCCTGTGTTACTGTGGGACTACCCAGTAGTGAAGGTGTTGGCCTGCGTTACTGTGGGACTTTTCCCAGAAGTGAGGGTGTCGGCCTGTATTCCTGTGGGACTCCCCAGTCATGAGGGTGTTTGCCTGTGTTACTGTGGGACTTTCCCCAGTCGTGAGGGTGTTGGCCTGTGTTACTGTGGGACTCCCCAGTAATGAGGGTGTTGGCCTATGTTACTGTGGGACTCCCCAGTATTGAGGGTCGTGGCCTGTGTTACTGTGGGACTTTCCCCAGTAGTGAGGGCGTTGGCTTGTGTTACTGTGGGACTCCCCAGCAGTGAGGGTGTCGGCCGGTGTTACTATGGGACTCCCCAGTAGTGAGGGTGTTGGCCTGCGTTACTGTGCGACTTGTCGCAGAATGGAGGGTGTCGGCCTGTATTCCTGTGGGACTCCCCAGTAATGAAGGTGTTGGCCTGTGATACTGTGGGATTCCCTAGTTGTGAGGGTGTTGGCCTGTGTTACTGTGGGACTCCCCAGTAGTGAGGGTGTTGGCCTGTGTTACTGTGGGACTCCCCAGTAGTGAGGGTGTTGGCCTGTGTTACTGTGGGAATCACCAGTAGTGAGGGTGTTGGCCTGTGTAACTGTGGGACTTTGCCCAGAAGTGAGGGTGTTGGCCTGTGTTACGATTGGACTTTCCCCAGTAGTGAGGGTGTTGGCCTGTGTTACTGTGGGACTCCCCAGTAGTGAGGATGTTGGCCTGTGTTACTGTGGGACTCCCCAGTTGTGAGGGTGTTGGCCTGTGTTACAGTGGGACTACCCAGGATTGAGGGTGTTTGCCTGTGTTACGGTTGGACTTTCCCCAGTCGTGAGGGTGTTGGCCTGTGTTACTGTGGGACTTTCCCCAGTAGTGAGGGTGTTGGCCTATGTTACTGTGGGACTTACCCTGGTAGTGAGGGTGTTGGCGTGTGTTACTGTGGGACTCTGCAGTCGTGAGGGTGTTGGCCTGTGTTACTGTGGGACTCCCCAGTAGTGAGGGTGTTGGCCTGTGTTACTGTGGGTCTCCCCAGTAGTGAGGGTGTTGGCCTGTGTTACTGTGGGACTCCGCAGTTGTGAGGGTGTTGGCCTGTGTTACAGTGGGACTCCCCAGTAGTGAGGGTGTTGGCCTGTGTTACTGTGGGACTCGCCAGTAGTGAGGGTGTTGGCCTGTGTTACTGTGGGACTTTCACCAGTCGTGAGGGTGTTGGCCTGTGTTACTGTGGGACTCCCCAGTAGTGAGGGTTGTGGCCTGTGTTACTGCGGGACTTTCCCCAGTCGTGAGGATGTTGGCCTGTGTAACTATTGGACTTTCCCCAGTAGTGAGGGTGTTGGCCTGTGTTACAATGTGACTTTCCCCAGTCGTGAGGGTGTTGGCGTGTGTTGTTGTGGGACTTTCCCCAGTCGTGAGGGTGTTGGCCTGTGTTACATTGGGACATTCCTCAGTCGTGAGTGTGTTGGCCTGTGTTACTGTGGGACTTTTCCCAGAAGTGAGGGTGTCGGCCTGTATTCCTGTGGGACTCCCCAGTCATGAGGGTGTTAGCCTGTGTTACTGTGGGACTTTCCCCAGTCGTGAGGGTGTTGGCCTGTGTTACTGTGGGACTTTCCCCAGTAATGAGGGTGTTGGCCTATGTTACTGTGGGACTCCCCAGTATTGAGGGTCGTGGCCTGTGTTACTGTGGGACTTTCCCCAGTAGTGAGGGCGTTGGCTTGTGTTACTGTGGGACTCCCCAGCAGTGAGGGCGTTGGCCTGTGTTACTGTGGGACTCCCCAGCAGTGAGGGTGTCGGCCGGTGTTACTATGGGACTCCCCAGTAGTGAGGGTGTTGGCCTGCGTTACTGTGCGACTTGTCGCAGAATGGAGGGTGTCGGCCTGTATTCCTGTGGGACTCCCCAGTAATGAAGGTGTTGGCCTGTGATACTGTGGGATTCCCTAGTTGTGAGGGTGTTGGCCTGTGTTACTGTGGGACTCCCCAGTAGTGAGGGTGTTGGCCTGTGTAACTATGGGACTTTGCCCAGAAGTGAGGGTGTTGGCCTGTGTTACGATTGGACTTTCCTCAGTAGTGAGGGTGTTGGCCTGTGTTACTGTGGGACTCCCCAGTAGTGAGGATGTTGGCCTGTGTTACTGTGGGACTCCCTAGTTGTGAGGGTGTTGGCCTGCGTTACTGTGCGACTTGTCGCAGAATGGAGGGTGTCGGCCTGTATTCCTGTGGGACTCCCCAGTAATGAAGGTGTTGGCCTGTGATACTGTGGGACTCCCCAGTAGTGAGGGTGTTGGCCTGTGTTACTGTGGGAATCACCAGTAGTGAGGGTGTTGGCCTGTGTAACTATGGGACTTTGCCCAGAAGTGAGGGTGTTGGCCTGTGTTACGATTGGACTTTCCCCAGTAGTGAGGGTGTTGGCCTGTGTTACTGTGGGACTCCCCAGTAGTGAGGATGTTGGCCTGTGTTACTGTGGGACTCCCTAGTTGTGAGGGTGTTGGCCTGTGTTACAGTGGGACTACCCAGGATTGAGGGTGTTTGCCTGTGTTACGGTTGGACTTTCCCCAGTCGTGAGGGTGTTGGCCTGTGTTACTGTGGGACTTTCCCCAGTAGTGAGGGTGTTGGCCTATGTTACTGTGGGACTTACCCTAGTAGTGAGGGTGTTGGCGTGTGTTACTGTGGGACTCTGCAGTCGTGAGGGTGTTGGCCTGTGTTACTGTGGGACTCCCCAGTAGTGAGGGTGTTGGCCTGTGTTACTGTGGGTCTCCCCAGTAGTGAGGGTGTTGGCCTGTGTTACTGTGGGACTCCGCAGTTGTGAGGGTGTTGGCCTGTGTTACAGTGGGACTCCCCAGTAGTGAGGGTGTTGGCCTGTGTTACTGTGGGACTCGCCAGTAGTGAGGGTGTTGGCCTGTGTTACTGTGGGACTTTCACCAGTCGTGAGGGTGTTGGCCTGTGTTACTGTGGGACTCCCCAGTAGTGAGGGTTGTGGCCTGTGTTACTGCGGGACTTTCCCCAGTCGTGAGGGTGTTGGCCTGTGTAACTATTGGACTTTCCCCAGTAGTGAGGGTGTTGGCCTGTGTTACAATGTGACTTTCCCCAGTCGTGAGGGTGTTGGCGTGTGTTGTTGTGGGACTTTCCCCAGTCGTGAGGGTGTTGGCCTGTGTTACATTGGGACATTCCTCAGTCGTGAGTGTGTTGGCCTGTGTTACTGTGGGACTCCCCAGTAGTGAGGGTGTTGGCCTGTGTTACTGTGGGAATCACCAGTAGTGAGGGTGTTGGCCTGTGTAACTGTGGGACTTTGCCCAGAAGTGAGGGTGTTGGCCTGTGTTACGATTGGACTTTCCCCAGTAGTGAGGGTGTTGGCCTGTGTTACTGTGGGACTCCCCAGTAGTGAGGATGTTGGCCTGTGTTACTGTGGGACTCCCCAGTTGTGAGGGTGTTGGCCTGTGTTACAGTGGGACTACCCAGGATTGAGGGTGTTTGCCTGTGTTACGGTTGGACTTTCCCCAGTCGTGAGGGTGTTGGCCTGTGTTACTGTGGGACTTTCCCCAGTAGTGAGGGTGTTGGCCTATTTTACTGTGGGACTTACCCTAGTAGTGAGGGTGTTGGCGTGTGTTACTGTGGGACTCTGCAGTCGTGAGGGTGTTGGCCTGTGTTACTGTGGGACTCCCCAGTAGTGAGGGTGTTGGCCTGTGTTACTGTGGGTCTCCCCAGTAGTGAGGGTGTTGGCCTGTGTTACTGTGGGACTCCGCAGTTGTGAGGGTGTTGGCCTGTGTTACAGTGGGACTCCCCAGTAGTGAGGGTGTTGGCCTGTGTTACTGTGGGACTCGCCAGTAGTGAGGGTGTTGGCCTGTGTTACTGTGGGACTTTCACCAGTCGTGAGGGTGTTAGCCTGTGTTACTGTGGGACTCCCCAGTAGTGAGGGTTGTGGCCTGTGTTACTGCGGGACTTTCCCCAGTCGTGAGGGTGTTGGCCTGTGTAACTATTGGACTTTCCCCAGTAGTGAGGGTGTTGGCCTGTGTTACAATGTGACTTTCCCCAGTCGTGAGGGTGTTGGCGTGTGTTGTTGTGGGACTTTCCCCAGTCGTGAGGGTGTTGGCCTGTGTTACATTGGGACATTCCTCAGTCGTGAGTGTGTTGGCCTGTGTTACTGTGGGACTTTTCCCAGAAGTGAGGGTGTCGGCCTGTATTCCTGTGGGACTCCCCAGTCATGAGGGTGTTAGCCTGTGTTACTGTGGGACTTTCCCCAGTCGTGAGGGTGTTGGCCTGTGTTACTGTGGGACTCCCCAGTAATGAGGGTGTTGGCCTATGTTACTGTGGGACTCCCCAGTATTGAGGGTCGTGGCCTGTGTTACTGTGGGACTTTCCCCAGTAGTGAGGGCGTTGGCCTGTGTTACTGTGGGACTCCCCAGCAGTGAGGGTGTCGGCCGGTGTTACTATGGGACTCCCCAGTAGTGAGGGTGTTGGCCTGCGTTACTGTGCGACTTGTCGCAGAATGGAGGGTGTCGGCCTGTATTCCTGTGGGACTCCCCAGTAATGAAGGTGTTGGCCTGTGATACTGTGGGATTCCCTAGTTGTGAGGGTGTTGGCCTGTGTTACTGTGGGACTCCCCAGTAGTGAGGGTGTTGGCCTGTGTAACTATGGGACTTTGCCCAGAAGTGAGGGTGTTGGCCTGTGTTACGATTGGACTTTCCCCAGTAGTGAGGGTGTTGGCCTGTGTTACTGTGGGACTCCCCAGTAGTGAGGATGTTGGCCTGTGTTACTGTGGGACTCCCTAGTTGTGAGGGTGTTGGCCTGTGTTACAGTGGGACTACCCAGGATTGAGGGTGTTTGCCTGTGTTACGGTTGGACTTTCCCCAGTCGTGAGGGTGTTGGCCTGTGTTACTGTGGGACTTTCCCCAGTAGTGAGGGTGTTGGCCTATGTTACTGTGGGACTTACCCTAGTAGTGAGGGTGTTGGCGTGTGTTACTGTGGGACTCTGCAGTCGTGAGGGTGTTGGCCTGTGTTACTGTGGGACTCCCCAGTAGTGAGGGTGTTGGCCTGTGTTACTGTGGGTCTCCCCAGTAGTGAGGGTGTTGGCCTGTGTTACTGTGGGACTCCGCAGTTGTGAGGGTGTTGGCCTGTGTTACAGTGGGACTCCCCAGTAGTGAGGGTGTTGGCCTGTGTTACTGTGGGACTCGCCAGTAGTGAGGGTGTTGGCCTGTGTTACTGTGGGACTTTCACCAGTCGTGAGGGTGTTGGCCTGTGTTACTGTGGGACTCCCTAGTTGTGAGGGTGTTGGCCTGCGTTACTGTGCGACTTGTCGCAGAATGGAGGGTGTCGGCCTGTATTCCTGTGGGACTCCCCAGTAATGAAGGTGTTGGCCTGTGATACTGTGGGACTCCCCAGTAGTGAGGGTGTTGGCCTGTGTTACTGTGGGAATCACCAGTAGCGAGGGTGTTGGCCTGTGTAACTATGGGACTTTGCCCAGAAGTGAGGGTGTTGGCCTGTGTTACGATTGGACTTTCCCCAGTAGTGAGGGTGTTGGCCTGTGTTACTGTGGGACTCCCCAGTAGTGAGGATGTTGGCCTGTGTTACTGTGGGACTCCCTAGTTGTGAGGGTGTTGGCCTGTGTTACAGTGGGACTACCCAGGATTGAGGGTGTTTGCCTGTGTTACGGTTGGACTTTCCCCAGTCGTGAGGGTGTTGGCCTGTGTTACTGTGGGACTTTCCCCAGTAGTGAGGGTGTTGGCCTATGTTACTGTGGGACTTACCCTAGTAGTGAGGGTGTTGGCGTGTGTTACTGTGGGACTCTGCAGTCGTGAGGGTGTTGGCCTGTGTTACTGTGGGACTCCCCAGTAGTGAGGGTGTTGGCCTGTGTTACTGTGGGTCTCCCCAGTAGTGAGGGTGTTGGCCTGTGTTACTGTGGGACTCCGCAGTTGTGAGGGTGTTGGCCTGTGTTACAGTGGGACTCCCCAGTAGTGAGGGTGTTGGCCTGTGTTACTGTGGGACTCGCCAGTAGTGAGGGTGTTGGCCTGTGTTACTGTGGGACTTTCACCAGTCGTGAGGGTGTTGGCCTGTGTTACTGTGGGACTCCCCAGTAGTGAGGGTTGTGGCCTGTGTTACTGCAGGACTTTCCCCAGTCGTGAGGGTGTTGGCCTGTGTAACTATTGGACTTTCCCCAGTAGTGAGGGTGTTGGCCTGTGTTACAATGTGACTTTCCCCAGTCGTGAGGGTGTTGGCGTGTGTTGTTGTGGGACTTTCCCCAGTCGTGAGGGTGTTGGCCTGTGTTACATTGGGACATTCCTCAGTCGTGAGTGTGTTGGCCTGTGTTACTGTGGGACTCCCCAGTAGTGAGGGTGTTGGCCTGTGTTACTGTGGGACTCCAGAGTAGTGAGGGTGTTGACCTGTGTTACTGTGGGACTCCCCAGTAGTGAGGGTTGTGGTCTGGTAAGTATGGGACTTTGCCCAGAAGTGAGGGTGTTGGCCTCTGTTACGATTGGACTTTCCCCAGTAGTGAGGGTGTTGGCCTGTGTTACTGTGGGACTCCCCAGTAGTGAGGGTGTTGACCTGTGTTACTGTGGGACTCCCCAGTAGTGAGGGTGTTTGCCTGCGTTACTGTGCGACTTGTCCCAGAAGTGAGGGTGTCGGCCTGTATTCCTGTGGGACTACCCAGTAGTGAGGGTGTTGGCCTGTGTTACTGTGGGACTTTCCCCAGTCGTGAGGGTGTTGGCCTGTGTTACTGTGCGACTCCCCATTCGTGAGGATTGTGGCCTGTGTTACTGTGGGACTTTCCCCAGTAGTGAGGGCGTTGGCTTGTGTTACTGTGGGACTCCCCAGCAGTGAGGGTGTCGGCCGGTGTTACTGTGGGACTCCCTAGTTGTGAGGGTGTTGGCCTGTGTTACTGTGGGACTCCGCAGTTGTGAGGGTGTTGGCCTGTGTTACAGTGGGACACCCCAGTAGTGAGGGTGTTGGCCTGTGTTACTGTGGGACTCGCCAGTAGTGAGGGTGTTGGCCTGTGTTACTGTGGGACTTTCACCAGTCGTGAGGATGTTGGCCTGTGTTACTGTGGGACTCCCCAGTAGTGAGGGTTGTGGCCTGTGTTACTGCGGGACTTTTCCCAGTCGTGAGGGTGTTGGCCTGTGTAACTATTGGACTTTCCCCAGTAGTGAGGGTGTTGGCCTGTGTTGCAATGTGACTTTCCCCAGTCGTGAGGGTGTTGGCGAGTGTTACTGTGGGACTCCCCAGTAGTGAGGGTGTTGGCCTGTGTTACTGTGGGACTCCCCAGTAGTGAGGGTGTTGACCTGTGTTACTGTGGGACTCCCCAGTCGTGAGGGTTGTGGCCTGTGTTACTGTGGGACTTTCACCAGTCGTGAGGGTGTTGGCCTGTGTTACTGTGGGACTCCGCAGTAGTGAGGGTGTTGACCTGTGATACTGTGGGACTCCCCAGCAGTGAGGGTGTCGGTCGTTGTTACTGTGGGACTCCCCAGTCGAGAGGGTGTTGGCCTGTGTTACTGTGGGACTTTCCCCAGTAGTGAGGGTGTTGGCCTGTGTTACTGTGGGACTTACCCTAGTAGTGAGGGTGTTGGCGTGTGTTACAGTGGGACTCTGCAGTCGTGAGTGTGTTGGCCTGTGTTACTGTGGGACTCCCCAGTAGTGAGGGTGTTGGCCTGTGTTACTGTGGGACTCCGCAGTAGTGAGGGTATTGACCTGTGTTACTGTGGGACTCCCCAGTAGTGAGGGTGTTGGCCTGTGTTACTGTGGGACTCCCCAGTAGTGAGGCTGTTGGCTTGTGTTACTGTGGGACTACCTAGTTGTGAGGGTGTTGGCCTGTGTTACAGTGGGACTCCCCAGTAGTGAGGGTATTGGCCTGTGTTACTGTGGGACTCCCCAGTAGTGAGGGTGTTGGCCTGTGTTACTGTGGGACTCCCCAGTAGTGAGGGTGTTGGCCTGTGTTACTGTGGGACTTTCACCAGTCGTGAGGGTGTTGGCCTGTGTTACTGTGGGACTCCCCAGTCGTGAGGGTTGTGGCCTGTGTTACTGCGGGACTTTCCCCAGTCGTGAGGGTGTTGGCCTGTGTAACTATTGTACTTTCCCCAGTAGTAAGGGTATTGGCCTGTGTTACAATGTGACTTTCCCCAGTCGTGAGGGTGTTGGCCTGTGTTTCAATGGGACTTGCCCCAGTCGTGAGGGTGTTGGCCTGTGTTACTGTGGGACTTTCCCAAGTCGTGAGGGTGTTGGCCTGTGTTACATTGGGACTTTCCTCAGTCGTGAGTGTGTTGGCCTGTGTTACTGTGGGACTCCCCAGTTGTGAGGGTGTTGGCCTGTGTTACAATGGGAATTTACCCAGTCGTGAGGGTGTTGGCCTGTGTTACTGTGGGATCCCCGTTCGTGAGGGTGTTGGCCTGTGTTACAATGGGACTTTCCCCAGTCGTGAGGGTGTTGGACTGTGTTACTGTGGGAATTTCCCCAGTCGTGAGGGTGTTGGCCTGTGTTACTGTGGGACTCCCCAGTAGTGAGGGTGTTGGCCTGTGTTACTGTGGGACTCACCAGTTGTGAGGGTGTTGGCCTGTGTAAGTATGGGACTTTGCCCAGAAGTGAGGGTGTTGGCCTGTGTTACGATTGGACTTTCCCCAGTAGTGAGGGTGTTGGCCTGTGTTACTGTGGGACTCCCCAGTAGTGAGGGTGTTGACCTGTGTTACTGTGGGACTCCCCAGTAGTGAGGGTGTTTGCCTGCGTTACTGTGCGACTTGTCCCAGAAGTGAGGGTGTCGGCCTGTGTTACTGTGGGACTTTTCCCAGAAGTGAGGGTGTCGGCCTGTGTTACTGTGGGACTTTTCCCAGTAGTGAGGGTGTCGGCCTGTATTCCTGTGGGACTCCCCAGTCATGAGGGTGTTAGCCTGTGTTACTGTGGGACTTTCCCCAGTCGTGAGGGTGTTGGCCTGTGTTACTGTGGGACTCCCCAGTAATGAGGGTGTTGGCCTGCGTTACTGTGCGACTTGTCGCAGAATGGAGGGTGTCGGCCTGTATTCCTGTGGGACTCCCCAGTAATGAAGGTGTTGGCCTGTGATACTGTGGGACTTTCCCCAGTCGTGAGGGTGTTGGCCTGTGTTACTGTGGGACTTTTCCCAGTAGTGAGGGTGTCGGCCTGTATTCCTGTGGGACTCCCCAGTCATGAGGGTGTTAGCCTGTGTTACTGTGGGACTTTCCCCAGTCGTGAGGGTGTTGGCCTGTGTTACTGTGGGACTCCCCAGTAATGAGGGTGTTGGCCTGCGTTACTGTGCGACTTGTCGCAGAATGGAGGGTGTCGGCCTGTATTCCTGTGGGACTCCCCAGTAATGAAGGTGTTGGCCTGTGATACTGTGGGATTCCCTAGTTGTGAGGGTGTTGGCCTGTTTTACTGTGGGACTCCCCAGTAGTGAGGGTGTTGGCCTGTGTTACTGTGGGACTCCCCAGTAGTGAGGGTGTTGGCCTGTGTTACTGTGGGAATCACCAGTAGTGAGGGTGTTGGCCTGTGTAACTATGGGACTTTGCCCAGAAGTGAGGGTGTTGGCCTGTGTTACGATTGGACTTTCCCCAGAAGTGAGGGTGTTGGCCTGTGTTACGATTGGACTTTCCCCAGTAGTGAGGGTGTTGGCCTGTGTTACTGTGGGACTCCCCAGTAGTGAGGGTGTTGACCTGTGTTACTGTGGGATTCCCCAGTAGTGAGGGTGTTTGCCTGCGTTACTGTGCGACTTGTCCCAGAAGTGAGGGTGTCGGCCTGTGTTACTGTGGGACTACTCAGTAGTGAAGGTGTTGGCCTGCGTTACTGTGGGACTTTTCCCAGAAGTGAGGGTGTCGGTCTGTATTCCTGTGGGACTCCCCAGTCATGAGGGTGTTGGCCTGTGTTACTGTGGGACTTTCCCCAGTCGTGAGGGTGTTGGCCTGTGTTACTGTGGGACTCCCCAGTAATGAGGGTGTTGGCCTATGTTACTGTGGGACTCCCCAGTAGTGAGGGTGTTGGCCTGCGTTACTGTGCGACTTGTCGCAGAATGGAGGGTGTCGGCCTGTATTCCTGTGGGACTCCCCAGTAATGAAGGTGTTGGCCTGTGATACTGTGGGATTCCCTAGTTGTGAGGGTGTTGGCCTGTGTTACTGTGGGACTCCCCAGTAGTGAGGGTGTTGGCCTGTGTTACTGTGGGACTCCCCAGTAGTGAGGGTGTTGGCCTGTGTTACTGTGGGACTCCGCAGTTGTGAGGGTGTTGGCCTGTGTTACAGTGGGACTCCCCAGTAGTGAGGGTGTTGGCCTGTGTTACTGTGGGACTCGCCAGTAGTGAGGGTGTTGGCCTGTGTTACTGTGGGACTTTCACCAGTCGTGAGGGTGTTGGCCTGTGTTACTGTGGGACTCCCCAGTAGTGAGGGTTGTGGCCTGTGTTGCTGCGGGACTTTCCCCAGTCGTCAGGGTGTTGGCCTGTGTAACTATTGGACTTTCCCCAGTAGTGAGGGTGTTGGCCTGTGTTACAATGTGACTTTCCCCAGTCGTGAGGGTGTTGGCGTGTGTTGTTGTGGGACTTTCCCCAGTCGTGAGGGCGTTGGCTTGTGTTACTGTGGGACTCCCCAGCAGTGAGGGTGTCGGCCGGTGTTACTGTGGGACTTCCTAGTTGTGAGGGTGTTGACCTGTGTTACTGTGGGACTCCCCAGTAGTGAGGGTGTTTGCCTGCGTTACTGTGCGACTTGTCCCAGAAGTGAGGGTGTCGGCCTGTGTTACTGTGGGACTACCCAGTAGTGAAGGTGTTGGCCTGCGTTACTGTGGGACTTTTCCCAGAAGTGAGGGTGTCGGCCTGTATTCCTGTGGGACTCCCCAGTCATGAGGGTGTTAGCCTGTGTTACTGTGGGACTTTCCCCAGTCGTGAGGGTGTTGGCCTGTGTTACTGTGGGACTCCCCAGTAATGAGGGTGTTGGCCTATGTTACTGTGGGACTCCCCAGTAGTGAGGGTGTTGGCCTGCGTTACTGTGCGACTTGTCGCAGAATGGAGGGTGTCGGCCTGTATTCCTGTGGGACTCCCCAGTAATGAAGGTGTTGGCCTGTGATACTGTGGGATTCCCTAGTTGTGAGGGTGTTGGCCTGTGTTACTGTGGGACTCCCCAGTAGTGAGGGTGTTGGCCTGTGTTACTGTGGGACTCCCCAGTAGTGAGGGTGTTGGCCTGTGTTACTGTGGGAATCACCAGTAGTGAGGGTGTTGGCCTGTGTTACTGTGGGACTCCCTAGTTGTGAGGGTGTTGGCCTGTGTTACAGTGGGACTACCCAGGATTGAGGGTGTTGGCCTGTGTTACGGTTGGACTTTCCCCAGTCGTGAGGGTGTTGGCCTGTGTTACTGTGGTACTTTCCCCAGTAGTGAGGGTGTTGGCCTATGTTACTGTGGGACTTACCCTAGTAGTGAGGGTGTTGGCGTGTGTTACTGTGGGACTCTGCAGTCGTGAGGGTGTTGGCCTGTGTTACTGTGGGACTCCCCAGTAGTGAGGGTGTTGGCCTGTGTTACTGTGGGTCTCCCCAGTAGTGAGGGTGTTGGCCTGTGTTACTGTGGGACTCCGCAGTTGTGAGGGTGTTGGCCTGTGTTACAGTGGGACTCCCCAGTAGTGAGGGTGTTGGCCTGTGTTACTGTGGGACTCTCCAGTAGTGAGGGTGTTGGCCTGTGTTACTGTGGGACTTTCACCAGTCGTGAGGGTGTTGGCCTGTGTTAATGTGGGACTCCCCAGTAGTGAGGGTTGTGGCCTGTGTTGCTGCGGGACTTTCCCCAGTCGTGAGGGTGTTGGCCTGTGTAACTATTGGACTTTCCCCAGTAGTGAGGGTGTTGGCCTGTGTTACAATGTGACTTTCCCCAGTCGTGAGGGTGTTGGCGTGTGTTGTTGTGGGACTTTCCCCAGTCGTGAGGGTGTTGGCCTGTGTTACTGTGGGACTCCCCAGTAGTGAGGGTGTTGGCCTGTGTTACTGTGGGACTCCCCAGTAGTGAGGGTGTTGACCTGTGTTACTGTGGGACTCCCCAGTAGTGAGGGTTGTGGCCTGTGTAAGTATGGGACTTTGCCCAGAAGTGAGGGTGTTGGCCTGTGTTACGATTGGACTTTCCCCAGTAGTGAGGGTGTTGGCCTGTGTTACTGTGGGACTCCCCAGTAGTGAGGGTGTTGACCTGTGTTACTGTGGGACTCCCCAGTAGTGAGGGTGTTTGCCTGCGTTACTGTGCGACTTGTCCCAGAAGTGAGGGTGTCGGCCTGTATTCCTGTCGGACTACCCAGTAGTGAGGGTGTTGGTCTGTGTTACTGTGGGACTTTCCCCAGTCGTGAGGGTGTTGGCCTGTGTTACTTTGGGACTCCCCAGTAGTGAGGGTGTTGGCCTGTGTTACTGTGCGACTCCCCATTCGTGAGGATTGTGGCCTGTGTTACAGTGGGACTTTCCCCAGTAGTGAGGGCGTTGGCTTGTGTTACTGTGGGACTCCACAGCAGTGAGGGTGTCGGCCGGTGTTACTGTGGGACTCCCTAGTTGTGAGGGTGTTGGCCTGTGTTACTGTGGGACTCCGCAGTTGTGAGGGTGTTGGCCTGTGTTACTGTGGGACTCGCCAGTAGTGAGGGTGTTGGCCTGTGTTACTGTGGGACTTTCACCAGTCGTGAGGGTGTTGGCCTGTGTTACTGTGGGACTCCCCAGTAGTGAGGGTTGTGGCCTGTGTTACTGCGGGACTTTCCCCAGTCGTGAGGGTGTTGGCCTGTGTAACTATTGGACTTTCCCCAGTAGTGAGGGTGTTGGCCTGTGTTACAATGTGACTTTCCCCAGTCGTGAGGGTGTTGGCGAGTGTTACTGTGGGACTCCCCAGTAGTGAGGGTGTTGGCCTGTGTTACTGTGGGACTCCCCTGTAGTGAGGGTGTTGACCTGTGTTACTGTGGGACTCCCCAGTAGTGAGGGTTGTGGCCTGTGTTACTGTGGGACTTTCACCAGTCGTGAGGGTGTTGGCCTGTGTTACTGTGGGACTCCCCAGTAGTGAGGGTGTTGGCCTGTGTTACTGCGGGATTTTCCCCAGTAGTGAGGGTGTTGGCCTGTGTTACTGTGGGACTCCCCAGTAGTGAGGGTGTTGGCCTGTGTTACTGTGGGACTCCCCAGTAGTGAAGGTGTTGGCCTGTGCTACTGTGGGAATCACCAGTAGTGAGGGTGTTGGCCTGTGCAACTATGGGACTTTGCCCAGAAGTGAGGGTGTTGGCCTGTGTTACGATTGGACTTTCCCCAGTAGTGAGGGTGTTGGCCTATGTTACTGTGGGACTCCCCAGTAGTGAGGGTGTTGGCCTGTGTTACTGTGGGACTCCCCAATAGTGAGGGTGTTGGCCTGCGTTACTGTGCGACTTGTCCCAGAAGTGAGGGTGTCGGCCTGTATTCCTGTGGGACTAGCCAGTAGTGAGGGTGTTGGCCTGTGTTACTGTGGGACTTTCCCCAGTCGTGAGGGTGTTGGCCTGTGTTACTGTGGAACTTCCCAGTAGTGAGGGTGTTGGCCTGTGTTACTGTGGGACTCCCCAGTAGTGAGGGTTGTGGCCGGTGTTACTGTGGGACTTTCCCCAGTAGTGAGGGCATTGGCTTGTGTTACTGTGGGACTCCCCAGCAGTGAGGGTGTCGGCCGGTGTTACTGTGGGACTCCCCAGTCGAGAGGGTGTTGGCCTGTGTTACTGTGGGACTTTCCCCAGTAGTGAGGGTGTTGGCCTGTGTTACTGTGGGACTTACCCTAGTAGTGAGGGTGTTGGCGTGTGTTACAGTGGGACTCTGCAGTCGTGAGTGTGTTGGCCTGTGTTACTGTGGGACTCCCCAGTAGTGAGGGTGTTGGCCTGTGTTACTGTGGGACTCCGCAGTAGTGAGGGTGTTGACCTGTGTTACTGTGGGACTCCCCAGTAGTGAGGGTGTTGGCCTGTGTTACTGTGGGACTCCCCAGTAGTGAGGCTGTTGGCTTGTGTTACTGTGGGACTACCTAGTTGTGAGGGTGTTGGCCTGTGTTACAGTGGGACTCCCCAGTAGTGAGGGTGTTGGCCTGTGTTACTGTGGGACTCCCCAGTAGTGAGGGTGTTGGCCTGTGTTACTGTGGGACTCCCCAGTAGTGAGGGTGTTGGCCTGTGTTACTGTGGGACTTTCACCAGTCGTGAGGGTGTTGGCCTGTGTTACTGTGGGACTCCCCAGTCGTGAGGGTGTTGGCCTGTGTTACTGCGGGACTTTCCCCAGTCGTGAGGGTGTTGGCCTGTGTAACTATTGGACTTTCCCCAGTCGTAAGGGTATTGGCCTGTGTTACAATGTGACTTTCCCCAGTCGTGAGGGTGTTGGCCTGTGTTTCAATGGGACTTGCCCCAGTCGTGAGGGTGTTGGCCTGTGTTACTGTGGGACTTTCCCCAGTCGTGAGGGTGTTGGCCTGTGTTACATTGGGACTTTCCTCAGTCGTGAGTGTGTTGGCCTGTGTTACTGTGGGACTCCCCAGTAGTGAGGGTGTTGGCCTGTGTTACAATGGGAATTTCCCCAGTCGTGAGGGTGTTGGCCTGTGTTACTGTGGGATCCCCGTTCGTGAGGGTGTTGGCCTGTGTTACAATGGGACTTTCCCCAGTCGTGAGGGTGTTGGACTGTGTTACTGTGGGAATTTCCCCAGTCGTGAGGGTGTTGGCCTGTGTTACTGTGGGACTCCCCAGTAGTGAGGGTGTTGGCCTGTGTTACTGTGGGACTCACCAGTAGTGAGGGTGTTGGCCTGTGTAAGTATGGGACTTTTCCCAGAAGTGAGGGTGTTGGCCTCTGTTACGATTGGACTTTCCCCAGTAGTGAGGGTGTTGGCCTGTGTTACTGTGGGACTCCCCAGTAGTGAGGGTGTTGACCTGTGTTACTGTGGGACTCCCCAGTAGTGAGGGTGTTTGCCTGCGTTACTGTGCGACTTGTCCCAGAAGTGAGGGTGTCGGCCTGTATTCCTGTGGGACTACCCAGTAGTGAGGGTGTTGGCCTGTGTTACTGTGGGACTTTCCCCAGTCGTGAGGGTGTTGGCCTGTGTTACTTTGGGACTCCCCAGTAGTGAGGGTGTTGGCCTGTGTTACTGTGGGACTCCCCATTCGTGAGGATTGTGGCCTGTGTTACTGTGGGACTTTCCCCAGTAGTGAGGGTGTTGGCTTGTGTTACTGTGGGACTCCCCAGCAGTGAGGGTGTCGGCCGGTGTTACTGTGGGACTCCCTAGTTGTGAGGGTGTTGGCCTGTGTTACTGTGGGACTTTCCCCAGTAGTGAGGGTGTTGGCCTATGTTACTGTGGGACTTACCCTAGTAGTGAGGGTGTTGGCGTGTGTTACAGTGGGACTCTGCAGTCGTGAGGGTGTTGGCCTGTGTTACTGTGGGACTGCCCAGTAGTGAGGGTGTTGGCCTGTGTTACTGTGGGACTCCTCAGTAGTGAGGGTGTTGGCCTGTGTTACTGTGGGACTCACCAGTAGTGAGATGTTGGCCTGTGTAACTATGGGACTTTGCCCAGTAGTGACGGTGTTGGCCTGTGTTACGATTGGACTTTCCCCAGAAGTGAGGGTGTTGGCCTGTGTTACGATTGGACTTTCCCCAGTAGTGAGGGTGTTGGCCTGTGTTACTGTGGGACTCCCCAGTAGTGAGGGTGTTGACCTGTGTTACTGTGGGACTCCCCAGTAGTGAGGTTGTTTGCCTGCATTACTGTGCGACTTGTCCCAGAAGTGAGGGTGTCGGCCTATATTCCTGTGGGACTACCCAGTAGTGAGGGTGTTGGCCTGTGTTACTGTGGGACTTTCCCCAGTCGTGAGGGTGTTGGCCTGTGTTACTGTGGGACTCCCCAGTAGTGAGGGTGTTGGCCTGTGTTACTGTGGGACTCCCCATTCGTGAGGGTTGTGGCCTGTGTTACTGTGGGACTTTCCCCAGTAGTGAGGGCGTTGGCTTGTGTTACTGTGGGACTCCCCAGCAGTGAGGGTGTCGGCCGGTGTTACTGTGGGACTCCCTAGTTGTGAGGGTGTTGGCCTGTGTTACGCTGGGACTTTCCCCAGTCGTGAGGGTGTTGGCCTGTGTTACTGTGGGACTTTCCCCATTAGTGAGGGTGTTGGCCTATGTTACTGTGGGACTTACCCTAGTAGAGAGGGTGTTGGCGTGTGTTGCAGTGGGACTCTGCAGTCATGAGGGTGTTGGCCTGTGTTACTGTGGGACTCCCCAGTACTGAGGGTGTTGGTCTGTGTTACTGTGGGACTCCCCAGTCGTGAGGGTGTTAGCCTGTGTTACTGTGGGACTCCGCAGTAGTGAGGGTGTCGGCCGGTGTTACTGTCGGACTCCCTAGTTGTGAGGGTGTTGGCCTGTGTTACGGTGGGACTTTCCCCAGTCGTGAGGGTGTTGGCCTGTGTTACTGTGGGACTTTCCCCAGTAGTGAGGGTGTTGGCCTGTGTTACTGTGGGACTACCTAGTTGTGAGGGTGTTGGCCTGTGTTTCAGTGGGACTCCCCAGTAGTGAGGGTGTTGGCCTGTGTTACTGTGGGACTCCCCAGTAGTGAGGGTGTTGGCCTGTGTTACTGTGGGACTCCCCAGTAGTGAGGGTGTTGGCCTGTGTTACTGTGGGAATTTACCCAGTCGTGAGGGTGTTGGCCGCTGTTACAATGGTACTTTCCCCAGTAGTGAGGGTGTTGGCATGTGTTACTGTGGGACTCACCAGTAGTGAGGCTGTTGGCCTGTGTAACTATGTGTCTTTGCCCAGTAGTGAGGGTGTTGGCCTGTGTTACGATTGGACTTTCCCCAGAAGTGAGGGTGTTGGCCTGTGTTATGATTGGACTTTCCCCAGTAGTGAGGGTGTTGGCCTGTGTTACTGTGGGACTTCCCAGCAGTGAGGATGTTGGCCTGTGTTACTGTGGGACTTTCCCCAGTAGTGAGGGTGTTGGCCTGTGTTGCTGTGGGACTTTCCCCAGTAGTGAGGGTGTTGGCCTGTGTTACTGTGGGACTTCCCAGTCGTGAGGGTGTTGGCCTGTGTTACTGTGGGACTTTCCCCAGTAGTGAGGGTGTTGGCCTGTGTTACTGTGGGACTTTTCCCAGTAGTGAGGTTATTGGCCTGTGTTACTGTGGGACTTTCCCCAGACGTGAGGGTGTTGGTCTGTGTTCCTGCGGGACTCCCCAGCAGTGAGGGTGTTGGCCTGTGTTACTGTGGGACTTTCCCCAGACGTGAGGGTGTTGGTCTGTGTTCCTGCGGGACTCCCCAGTAGTGAGGGTGCTGGGTTGTGTTGGGTTGATGACACAATCCCTTATCTCCAATGTTAAAGTGCAGAGTTGTATCGCTTTGTGCCTGTTCGCGACAGTCGCCGATCCTCCCTGCCCCCGAGCACCAAACGCCAAACTTCTCGACTCGCCCAGGACTCGAGCCTCTCCCACTACTCTCAGCGTTGGAAGAGGGGGAGGCCCATTTACATCCCGAGGGCTCCCCCACTCCTCACTGGGCCCTGCTGCCCCCCTGCCTGGCCAGGGGCTCAGGGATCACACCCACCTGCGTACAGATGGTAGAAGGGCCACCAAAGAGCGCTGTTGGGAATGTAGGTCATGAGGGAGGCGGCGTAGCCCCGGTAGAAGCCTCGCAGCCCGTCCAGCCGGAAGATCTGCGCCATGACGTCCTTGGTCTGGCCCACAGCCAGCTGGCGCGATGCCCCGACCGCCGCCTGGCGGGGGGGCACCTTGAAGCGGCCCATGGCCTGGCCCTGGACCATCAGGTGCTGGGAGACGATGTCGATGGGCACGGTGATGCTCTGTGCCACCAGCGAGGCCGAGCCGCCGGCAATCACCGACTTCACCACGTTGCTGTCGGTGTACTGCGCCACGTACTTGCGGGTCAGCTCGTAGGTGGTGACGTAGCACTGGCCGGAGATGAGGGTGAAGGTGTTGACCAGGAAGCCACGGTACAGGCCCGACACGCCCTCGGCCCGCAGGATCTTGGCAAAGGCGTCGAAGGTGCCACTGTACAAGCTCTTGCCTTTCTGCACCTGCAGCCGGGTCCGGATCAGGGTGAAGGGGTAGACGCTGACCCGGATCGCCATGGTCATAAACAACCCGAACAGGTAGAACTTGCGCTTGTCCAAGTCTTCCCACTCAATGATCTGGATCTTGCGCTTGTCCTCCATGCTCAGCGCCGGCCGGTCCCACACCGCCACAGGGACCTGGGGAAAGCCAAACACAAAGGGTTAAAGCCGTGCCCAGCTCCCCCGCCGGCATTCACCAGCAGACCCCGGGGCCACCAAGAGACCCAGCAGAAACGGGCAGGGACGTAGAGGTCCACGGACTGCCCAGTCAACGGGTCATCTTCACCACCTTGAGGTAAGGGCAGTCACCACTGTACCCCAGTGTTATACAGTGACAGACCTGTACCCACCAGTACTGTACCCCAGTGTTATACAGTGACAGACCTGTACCCACCAGTACTGTACATCAGTGTTATACAGTGACAGACCTGTACCCACCAGTACTGTACCCCAGTGTTATACAGTGACAGACCTGTACCCACCAGTACATTTCCCCAGTGTTATACAGTGACAGACCTGTACCCACCAGTACATTTCCCCAGTGTTATACAGTGACAGACCTGTACCCACCAGTACTGTACATCAGTGTTATACAGTGACAGACCTGTACCCACGAGTACTGTACCCCAGTGTTATACAGTGACAGACCTGTACCCACCAGTACTGTACCCCAGTATTATACAGTGACAGACCTGTACCCACCAGTACTGTACCCCAGTGTTATACAGTGACAGACCTGTACCCACCAGTACTGTACCCCAGTATTATACAGTGACAGACCTGTACCCACCAGTACTGTACCCCAGTGTTATACACTGACAGACCTGTACCCACCAGTACTGTACCCCAGTGTTATACAGTGACAGACCTGTACCCACCATTACTGTACCCCAGTGTTATACAGTGACAGACCTGTACCCACCAGTACTGTACCCCAGTATTATACAGTGACAGACCTGTACCCACCATTACTGTACCCCAGTGTTATACAGTGACAGACCTGTACCCACCAGTACTGTACCCCAGTGTTATTCAGTGACAGACCTGTACCCACCACGACTGTACCCCAGTGTTATACAGTGACAGACCTGTACCCACCAGTACTGTACCCTAGTGTTATACAGTGACAGGCCTGTACCCACCAGTACTGTACCCTAGTGTTATACAGTGACAGACCTGTACCCACCAGTACTGTACCCCAGTGTTATAAAGAGACAGACCTGTACCCACCAGTACTGTACCCCAGTGTTATAGTGACAGACCTGTACCCACCAGTAGTGTACCCTAGTGTTATACAGTGACAGACCTGTACCCACCAGTACTGTACCCCAGTGTTATAGTGACAGACCTGTACCCACCAGTACTGTACCCCAGTGTTATACAGTGACAGATCTGTACCCACCAGTACTGTACCCCAGTGTTACACAGTGACAGACCTGTACCCACCAGTACTGTACCCCAGTGTTATACAGTGACAGACCTGTGCCCACCAGTACTGTACCCAGTGTTATACAGTGACAGACCTGTTCCCACCAGTACTGTACCCCAGTGTTATACAGTGACAGACCTGTACCCACCAGTACTGTACCCCAGTGTTATATAGTGACAGACCTATACCCACCAGTACTGTACCGCAGTGTTATAGTGACAGACCTGTACACACCAGTACTGTACCCCAGCGTTATACAGTGACAGACCTGTACCCACCAGTACTGTACGCCAGTGTTATACAGTGACAGACCTGTACCCACCAGTACTGTACCCTAGTGTTATACATTGACAGACCTGCACCAACCAGTACTGTACCCCAGTGTTATACAGTGACAGACCTGTACCCACCAGTACTGTACCCCAGTGTTACACAGTGACAGACCTGTACCCACCAGTACTGTACCCCTGTGTTATATAGTGACAGACCTGTACCCACCAGTACTGTACCCGTGTTATACAGTGACAGACCTGTACCCACCAGTACTGTACCCCAGTGTTATACAGTGACAGACCTGCACCCACCAGTTCTGTACCCCAGTGTTATACAGTGACAGACCTGTACCCACCAGTACTGTACCCCAGTGTTATACAGTGACAGACCTGTACCCGCCAGTACATTATACCAGAGAGATACAGTGACATACTTGTACCCACCAATACTTTACCCCAGTGTTATACAGTGACAGACCTGTACCCACCAGTACTGTACCCCAGTGTTATACAGTGACAGACCTGTACCCACCAGTAGTGTGCCTCAGTGTTATACAGTGACAGACCAGAACGCACGAGTACTGTATCCCAGTGTTATACAGTGACAGACCTGTGCCCAAAGTATTGTACCCCAGTGTTATAGTAACAGACCTGTACCCACCAGTACTGTACCCCAGTGTTATACACTGACAGACCTGTACCCACCAGTACTGTGCCCCAGTGTTGTACAGTGACAGACCTGTACCCACCAGTAAAGTACGCCAGTGTTATACAGTGACAGGCCTGTACCCACCAGTACTGTACCCCAGTGTTATATAGTGACAGACCTGTACCCACAAGTACTGTACCCCAGTGTAATACAGTGGCATACCTGTACCCACCAGTACTGTACCCCAGTGTTGCACAGTGACAGACCTGTACCCACCAGTACTGTACCCCAGTGTTATACAGTGACAGACCTGTACCCACCAGTATTGTACACAAGTGTTATACAGTGACAGATCTGTACCCACCAGTACTGTACACAAGTGTTATACAGTGACAGACCTGTACCCATGAGTACTGTACACAATGTTATACAGTGACAGACCTGTACCCACCAGTAATGTATCTGTGTTATACAGTGACAGACCTGTACCCACCAGTACATTTCCCCAGAGAGATACAGTGACATACCTGTACCCACCAGTACTTTACCCCAGTGTTATACAGTGACAGACCTGTACCTACCAGTACTGTACCCCAGTGTTATACAGTGACAGACCTGTACCCACCAGTAAAGTATGTCAGTGTTATACAGTGACAGGCCTGTACCCACCAGTACTGTACCCAGTGTTATACAGTGACAGACCTGTACCCACCAGTACTGTACCCCAGTGTTATACAGTGACAGACCTGTACCCACCAGTATTGTACCCCAGTGTTATATAGTGACAGACCTGTACCCACCAGTACTGTACCCCAGTGTTGTACAGTGACAGACCTGTACCCACCAGTACTGTACACAGTGTTATACAGTGACAGACCTGTACCCACCAGTACTGTACCACAGTGTTATACAGTGACAGACCTGTACCCACTAGTACTGTGCCTCAGTGTTATACAGTGACAGACCAGAACGCACGAGTACTGTACCCCAGTGTTATACAGTGACAGACCTGTGCCCAAAGTATTGTACCCCAGTGTTATAGTAACAGACCTGTACCCACCAGTACTGTACCCCAGTGTTATACACTGACAGACCTGTACCCACCAGTGCTGTGCCCCAGTGTTGTACAGTGACAGACCTGTACCCTCCAGTAAAGTACGTCAGTGTTATACAGTGACAGGCCTGTACCCACCAGTACTGTACCCCAGTGTTATACACTGACAGACCTGTACCCACCAGTACTGTACACAAGTGTTATATAGTGACAGATCTGTACCCACCAGTACTGTACACAAGTGTTATACAGTGACAGATCTGTACCCACCAGTACTGTACCCCAAAGTTATCCAGTGACAGACCCGTACCCACCAGTACTATACCCCAGTGTTATACAGTGACAGACCTGTACCCACCAGTACATTTCCCCAGAGAGATACAGTGACATACCTGTACCCACCAGTACTGTACCCCAGTGTTATACAGTGACAGACCTGTACCCACCAGTACTGTGCCTCAGTGTTATACAGTGAAAGACCAGTACGCACGAGTACTGTACCCCAGTGTTATACAGTGACAGACCTGTACCCAAAGTATTGTACCCAAGTGTTATAGTAACAGACCTGTACCCACCAGTACTGTACCCCAGTGTTGTACAGTGACAGACCTGTACCCACCAGTACTGTACCCCAGTGTTATACACTAACAGACCTATACCCACCAGTACTGTACACAGTGTTGTACAGTGACAGACCTGTACCCACAGTACTGTCTCTGTGTTATACAGTGACAGACCTGTACCCACCAGTACTGTACCCCAGTGTTATATACTGACAGACTTGTACCCACCAGTACTGTGCCCCAGTGTTGTACAGTGACAGAAATGTACCCACCAGTAAAGTACGTCAGTGTTATACAGTGACAGACCTGTACCCACCAGTATTGTACCCCAATGTTATACATTGACAGACCCGTACCCACCAGTACTGACCCCGTGTTACAGTGACAGACCTGTACCCACCACTTTTATACCCCAGTGTTATACAGTGACAGACCTGTTCCCACCAGTACTGTACCCCAGTGTTATACAGTGACAGACGTATTCCCACCAGTACTGTACACAGTGTTATACAGTGACAGACCTGTACCCACCAATACTGTATCTGTGTTATACAGTGACAGACCTGTACCCACCAGTACATTTCCCCAGAGAGATACAGTGACATACCTGTACCCACCAGTACTTTACCCCAGTGTTATACAGTGACAGACCTGTACCTACCAGTACTGTACCCCAGTGTTATACAGTGACAGACCTGTACCCACCAGTACTGTGCCTCAGTGTTATACAGTGAAAGACCAGTACGCACGAGTACTGTACCCCAGTGTTATACAGTGACAGACCTGTGCCCAAAGTATTGTACCCCAGTGTTATAGTAACAGACCTGTACCCACCAGTACTGTACCCCAGTGTTGTACAGTGACAGACCTGTACCCACCAGTACTGTAGCCCAGTGTTATACACTGACAGACCTATACCCACCAGTACTGTACACAGTGTTGTACAGTGACAGACCTGTACCCACCAGTACTGTCTCTGTGTTATACAGTGACAGACCTGTACCCACCAGTACTGTACCCCAGTGTTATACACTGACAGACTTGTACCCACCAGTACTGTGCCCCAGTGTTGTACAGTGACAGAAATGTACCCACCAGTAAAGTACGTCAGTGTTATACATTGACAGACCTGCACCCAGCAGTACCGTATCCCAGTGTTATACAGTGACAGACCTGTACCCACCAGTACTGTACCCCAGTGTTACACAGTGACAGACCTGTATCCACCAGTACTGTACCCCAGTGTGAAACACTGACAGACTTGTACCCACCAGTACTGTATCCCAGTGTTATACAGTGACAGACCTGTACCCACCAGTACTGTACCCCAGTGTTACACAGTGACAGACCTGTATCCACCAGTACTGTACCCCAGTGTGAAACACTGACAGACTTGTACCCACCAGTACTGTGCCCCAGTGTTATACAGTGACAGACCTGTACCCACCAGTAATGTACGTCAGTGTTATACAATGACAGGCCTGTACCCACCAGTACTGTACCCCAGTGTCATATAGTGACAGACCTATACCCACCAGTACTGTACCCGTGTTATTCAGTGACAGACCTGTACCCACCAGTACATTTCCCCAGGGAGATACAGTGACATACCTGTACCCACCAGTACTTTACCCCAGTGTTATACAGTGACAGACCTGTACCCACCAGTACTGTACCCCAGTGTTATACAGTGACAGACCTGTACCCACCAGTACTGTGCCTCAGTGTTATACAGTGATAGACCAGAACGCACGAGTACTGTACCCGTGTTATACAGTGACCGACCTGTGCCCAAAGTATTGTACCCCAGTGTTATAGTAACAGACCTGTACCCACCAGTACTGTAAGCCAGTGTTATACAGTGACATACCTGTACCCACCAGTACTGTACCCCAGTGTTATACAGTGACAGACCTGTACCCACCAGTACTGTACTCCAGTGTTACACAGTGACAGACCTGTACCCACCAGTACTGTGCCCCAGTGTTATAGTGACAGACCTGTACCCACCAGTACTGTGCCCCAGTGTTATACAGTGACAGACCTGTACCCACCAGTACTGTACCCCAGTGTTATACAGCGACAAACCTGTTCCCACCAGTACTGTACCCCAGTGTAATACAGTGACATACCTGTACCCACCAGTACTGTACCCCAGTGTTACACAGTGACAGACCTGTACCCACCAGTACTGCACCCCAGTGTTATACAGTGACAGACCTGTACCCACCAGTACTGTACACAAGTGTTATATAGTGACAGATCTGTACCCACCAGTACTGTACACAAGTGTTATACAGTGACAGATCTGTACCCACCAGTACTGTACCCCAAAGTTATCCAGTGACAGACCCGTACCCACCAGTACTGTACCCTAGTGTTATATAGTGACAGACCTGTTCCCACCAGTACTGTACCCCAGTGTTATACAGTGACAGACGTATTCCCACCAGTACTGTACACAGTGTTATACAGTGACAGACCTGTACCCACCAATACTGTATCTGTGTTATACAGTGACAGACCTGTACCCACCAGTACATTTCCCCAGAGAGATACAGTGACATACCTGTACCCACCAGTACTTTACCCCAGTGTTATACAGTGACAGACCTGTACCTACCAGTACTGTACCCCAGTGTTATACAGTGACAGACCTGTACCCACCAGTACTGTGCCTCAGTGTTATACAGTGAAAGACCAGTACGCACGAGTACTGTACCCCAGTGTTATACAGTGACAGACCTGTGCCCAAAGTATTGTACCCCAGTGTTATAGTAACAGACCTGTACCCACCAGTACTGTACCCCAGTGTTGTACAGTGACAGACCTGTACCCACCAGTACTGTAGCCCAGTGTTATACACTGACAGACCTATACCCACCAGTACTGTACACAGTGTTGTACAGTGACAGACCTGTACCCACCAGTACTGTCTCTGTGTTATACAGTGACAGACCTGTACCCACCAGTACTGTACCCCAGTGTTATACACTGACAGACTTGTACCCACCAGTACTGTGCCCCAGTGTTGTACAGTGACAGAAATGTACCCACCAGTAAAGTACGTCAGTGTTATACAGTGACAGACCTGTACCCACCAGTATTGTACCCCAATGTTATACATTGACAGACCCGTACCCACCAGTACTGACCCCGTGTTACAGTGACAGACCTGTACCCACCACTTTTATACCCCAGTGTTATACAGTGACAGACCTGTTCCCACCAGTACTGTACCCCAGTGTTATACAGTGACAGACGTATTCCCACCAGTACTGTACACAGTGTTATACAGTGACAGACCTGTACCCACCAATACTGTATCTGTGTTATACAGTGACAGACCTGTACCCACCAGTACATTTCCCCAGAGAGATACAGTGACATACCTGTACCCACCAGTACTTTACCCCAGTGTTATACAGTGACAGACCTGTACCTACCAGTACTGTACCCCAGTGTTATACAGTGACAGACCTGTACCCACCAGTACTGTGCCTCAGTGTTATACAGTGAAAGACCAGTACGCACGAGTACTGTACCCCAGTGTTATACAGTGACAGACCTGTGCCCAAAGTATTGTACCCCAGTGTTATAGTAACAGACCTGTACCCACCAGTACTGTACCCCAGTGTTGTACAGTGACAGACCTGTACCCACCAGTACTGTAGCCCAGTGTTATACACTGACAGACCTATACCCACCAGTACTGTACACAGTGTTGTACAGTGACAGACCTGTACCCACCAGTACTGTCTCTGTGTTATACAGTGACAGACCTGTACCCACCAGTACTGTACCCCAGTGTTATACACTGACAGACTTGTACCCACCAGTACTGTGCCCCACTGTTGTACAGTGACAGAAATGTACCCACCAGTAAAGTACGTCAGTGTTATACATTGACAGACCTGCACCCAGCAGTACCGTATCCCAGTGTTATACAGTGACAGACCTGTACCCACCAGTACTGTACCCCAGTGTTACACAGTGACAGACCTGTATCCACCAGTACTGTACCCCAGTGTGAAACACTGACAGACTTGTACCCACCAGTACTGTATCCCAGTGTTATACAGTGACAGACCTGTACCCACCAGTACTGTACCCCAGTGTTACACAGTGACAGACCTGTATCCACCAGTACTGTACCCCAGTGTGAAACACTGACAGACTTGTACCCACCAGTACTGTGCCCCAGTGTTATACAGTGACAGACCTGTACCCACCAGTAATGTACGTCAGTGTTGTACAATGACAGGCCTGTACCCACCAGTACTGTACTCCAGTGTTATATAGTGACAGACCTATACCCACCAGTACTGTACCCCAGTGTTATACAGTGACAGACCTGTACCCACCAGTACATTTCCCCAGAGAGATACAGTGACATACCTGTACCCACCAGTACTTTACCCCAGTGTTATACAGTGACAGACCTGTACCCACCAGTACTGTACCCCAGTGTTATACAGTGACAGACCTGTACCCACCAGTGCTGTGCCTCAGTGTTATACAGTGATAGACCAGAACGCACGAGTACTGTACCCGTGTTATACAGTGACCGACCTGTGCCCAAAGTATTGTACCCCAGTGTTATAGTAACAGACCTGTACCCACCAGTACTGTAAGCCAGTGTTATACAGTGACATACCTGTACCCACCAGTACTGTACCCCAGTGTTATACAGTGACAGACCTGTACCCACCAGTACTGTACTCCAGTGTTACACAGTGACAGACCTGTACCCACCAGTACTGTGCCCCAGTGTTATAGTGACAGACCTGTACCCACCAGTACTGTACCCCAGTGTTATACAGCGACAAACCTGTTCCCACCAGTACTGTACCCCAGTGTTATACAGTGACAAACCTGTACCCACCAGTACTGTGCCCCAGTGTTATACAGTGACAGACCTGTACCCACCAGTACTGTACCCTAGTGTTATACAGTGACAAACCTGTTCCCACCAGTACTGTACCCCAGTGTTATACAGTGACAAACCTGTTCCCACCAGTACTGTACCCCAGTGTTATACAGTGACAGACCTATTCCCACCAGTACTCTACACAGTGTTATACAGTGACAGACCTGTACCCACCAGTACTGTATCTGTGTTAAACAGTGACAGACCTGTACCCACCAGTACATTTCCCCAGAGAGATACAGTGACATACCTGTACCCACCAGTACTTTACCCCAGTGTTATACAGTGACAGACCTGTACCCACTAGTACTGTGCCTCAGTGTTATATAGTGACTGACCAGAACGCACGAGTACTGTACCCCAGTGTTATACAGTGACAGACCTGTGCCCAAAGTATTGTACCCCATTGTTATAGTAACAGACCTGTACCCAACAGTACTGTACCCCAGTGTTGTACAGTGACAGACCTGTAGCCACCAGTACTGTCCCCCAGTGTTATACAGTGACAGACCTGTACCCACCAGTAAAGTACGTCAGTGTTATACAGTGACAGGCCTGTACCCACCAGTACTGTACCCCAGTGTTATATAGTGACAGACCTGTACCCACCAGTACTGTACCCCAGTGTTATACAGTGACATACCTGTACCCACCAGTACTGTCCCCCAATGTTATACAGTGACAGACCCGTACCCTAGTGTTATACAGTGACAGACCTGTTCCCACGATTACTGTACTCTCGTGTTATACAGTGACAGACCTGTACTCACTAATACTGTACCCCACTGTTATACAGTGACAGACCCGTACCCACCAGTACTGACCGTGTTACAGTGACAGACCTGTACCCACCACTTTTATACCCCAGTGTTATACAGTGACAGACCTGTACCCACCACTACTGTACCCTAGTGTTATACAGTGACAGACCTGTACCCACCAGTACTGTACCCCAGTTTTATACAGTGACAGACCTATACCCACCAGTACTGTACCCCAGTGTTATACAGTGACAGACCTGTACCCACCAGTACTGTATCTGTGTTGTACAGTGACAGACCTGTACCCACCAGTACTGTATCTATGTTATACAGTGACAGACCTGTACCCACCAGTACTGTACACAGTGTTATACAGTGACAGACCTGTACCCACCAGTACTGTATCTGTGTTATACAGTGACAGACCTGTACCCACCAGTACATTTTCCCAGACAGATACAGTGACATACCTGTACCCACCAGTACTTTATCCCAGTGTTATACAGTGACAGACCTGTACCCACCAGTACTGTGCCTCAGTGTTATACAGTGACAGACCAGAACGCACGAGTACTGTACCCCAGTGTTATACAGTGACAGACCTGTGCCCAAAGTATTGTACCCCAGTGTTATAGTAACAGACCTGTACCCACCAGTACTGTACCCCAGTGTTGTACAGTAACAGACCTGTACCCACCAGTACTGTACCCCAGTGTTACTCAGTGACAGACCTGTATCCACCAGTACTGTACCCCAGTGTGAAACACTGACAGATTGTACCCACCAGTACTGTGCCCCAGTGTTATACAGTGACAGACCTGTACCCACCAGTAATGTACGTCAGTGTTATACAATGACAGGCCTGTACCCACCAGTACTATACCCCAGTCTTATATAGTGACAGACCTGTACCCACCAGTACTGTACCCGTGTTATACAGTGACAGACCAGAACGCACGAGTACTGTACCCCAGTGTTATACAGTGACAGACCTGTACCCACCAGTAAAGTACGTCAGTGTTATACAGTGACAGGCCTGTACCCGCCAGTACTGTACCCCAGTGTTATATAGTGACAGAACTGTACCCACCAGTACTGTACCCCAGTGTTATACAGTGATATACCTGTACCCACCAGTACTGTACCCCAGTGTTCCACAGTGACAGACCTGTACCCACCAGTACTGTACCCCAGTGTTATACAGTGACAGACCTGTACCCACCAGTACTGTACACAAGTGTTATACAGTGACAGATCTGTACCCACCAATACTGTACCCCAGTGTTATACAGTGACAGACCTGTACCCACCAGTACTGCACTCCAGTGTTACACAGTGACAGACCTGTACCCACAAGTACTGTGCCCCAATGTTATAGTGACAGACCTGTACCCACCAGTACTGTACCACAATGTTATACAGTGACAGACCCGTACCCACCAGTACTGTACCCTAGTGTTATACAGTGACAGACCTATTCCCACCAGTACTCTACACAGTGTTATACAGTGACAGACCTGTACCCACCAGTACTGTATCTGTGTTATACAGTGACAGACCTGTACCCACCAGTACATTTCCCCAGAGAGATATAGTGACATACCTGTACCCACCAGTATTTTACCCCAGTGTTATACAGTGACAGACCTGTACCTACCAGTACTGTACCCCAGTGTTATACAGTAACAGACCTGTACCCACTAGTACTGTGCCTCAGTGTTATACAGTGACAGACCAGAACGCACGAGTACTGTACCCCAGTGTTATACAGTGACAGACCTGTACCCACCAGTACTGTACCCCAGTGTTATACACTGACAGACTTGTACGCACCAGTACTGTGCCCCAGTGTTGTACAGTGACAGACCTGTACCCACCAGTAAAGTACGTCAGTGTTATACAGTGACAGGCCTGTACCCACCAGTACTGTACCACAGTGTTATAGAGTGACAGACCTGTACCCACCAGTACTGTACCCCAGTGTTATACAGTGACAGACCTGTACCCACCAGTACTGTGCCTCAGTGTTATACAGTGAAAGACCAGTACGCACGAGTACTGTACCCCAGTGTTATACAGTGACAGACCTGTGCCCAAAGTATTGTACCCCAGTGTTATAGTAACAGACCTGTACCCACCAGTACTGTACCCCAGTATTGTACAGTGACAGACCTGTACCCACCAGTACTGTACCCCAGTGTTATACACTGACAGACCTATACCCACCAGTACTGTACACAGTGTTGTACAGTGACAGACCTGTACCCACCAGCACTGTCTCTGTGTTATACAGTGACAGACCTGTACCCACCAGTACTGTACCCCAGTGTTATACACTGACAGACTTGTACCCACCAGTACTGTGCCCCAGTGTTGTACAGTGACAGACCTGTACCCACCAGTAAAGTACGTCAGTGTTATACAGTGACAGGCCTGTACCCACCAGTACTGTATCCCAGTGTTATATAGTGACAGACCTGTACCCACCAGTACTGTACCCCAGTGTTATACAGTGACATACCTGTACCCACCAGTACTGTACCCCAGTGTTGCACAGTGACAGACCTGTTCCCACGAGTACTGTACTCTAGTGTTATACATTGACAGACCTGTACCCACTAGGACTGTACCCCACTGTTATACAGTGACAGACCCGTACCCACCAGTACTGACCCCGTGTTACAATGACAGACCTGTACCCACCACTTTTATACCCCAGTGTTATACAGTGACAGACCTGTACCCACCACTTCTGTACCCTAGTGTTATACAGTGACAGACCTGTACCCACCAGTACTGTACCCCAGTGTTATACAGTGACAGACCTATACCCACCAGTACTGTACACAGTGTTATACAGTGACAGACCTGTACCCACCAGTACTGTATCTGTGTTATACAGTGACAGACCTGTACCCACCAGTACATTTCCCCAGAGAGATACAGTGATATACCTGTACCCACCAGTACTTTACCCCAGTGTTATACAGTGACAGACCTGTACCCACCAGTACAGTACCCCAGTGTTATACAGTGACAGATCTGTACCCACCAGTACTGTGCCTCAGTGTTATACAGTGACAGACCAGAACGCACGAGTACTGTACCCCAGTGTTATACAGTGACAGACCTGTGCCCAAAGTACTGTACCCCAGTGTTGTACAGTGACAGACCTGTACCCACCAGTAAAGTACATCAGTGTTATACAGTGACAGGCCTGTACCCACCAGAACTGTACCCCAGTGTTATATAGTGACAGACCTGTACCCACCAGTACTGTACCCCAGTGTTATATAGTGACATACCTGTACCCACCAGTACTGTGCCCCAGTGTTATAGTGACAGGCCTGTACCCACCAGTATTGTACCCCAATGTTATACAGTGACAGACCCGTACCCACCAGTACTGTACCCTAGTGTTATACAGTGACAGACCTGTACCCACCTGTACTTTACCCCAGTGTTATACAGTGACATACCTGTACCCACCTGTACTTTACCCCAGTGTTATACAGTGACAGACCTGTACCCACCAGTACTGTGCCTCAGTGTTGTACAGTGAGAGACCTGCACCCACCAGTACTGTACCCCAGTGTTATACAGTGACAGACCAGTGCCCACCAGTACTGTACCCCAGTGTTATACAGTGACAGACCTGTACCCACCAGTAAAGTACGTCAGTGTTATACAGTGACAGGCCTGTACCCGCCAGTACTGTACCCCAGTGTTATATAGTGACAGAACTGTACCCACCAGTACTGTACCCCAGTGTTATACAGTGATATACCTGTACCCACCAGTACTGTACCCCAGTGTTCCACAGTGACAGACCTGTACCCACCAGTACTGTACCCCAGTGTTATACAGTGACAGACCTGTACCCACCAGTACTGTACACAAGTGTTATACAGTGACAGATCTGTACCCACCAATACTGTACCCCAGTGTTATACAGTGACAGACCTGTACCCACCAGTACTGCACTCCAGTGTTACACAGTGACAGACCTGTACCCACTAGTACTGTGCCCCAATGTTATAGTGACAGACCTGTACCCACCAGTACTGTACCACAATGTTATACAGTGACAGACCCGTACCCACCAGTACTGTACCCTAGTGTTATACAGTGACAGACCTATTCCCACCAGTACTCTACACAGTGTTATACAGTGACAGACCTGTACCCACCAGTACTGTATCTGTGTTATACAGTGACAGACCTGTACCCACCAGTACATTTCCCCAGAGAGATATAGTGACATACCTGTACCCACCAGTATTTTACCCCAGTGTTATACAGTGACAGACCTGTACCTACCAGTACTGTACCCCAGTGTTATACAGTAACAGACCTGTACCCACTAGTACTGTGCCTCAGTGTTATACAGTGACAGACCAGAACGCACGAGTACTGTACCCCAGTGTTATACAGTGACAGACCTGTACCCACCAGTACTGTACCCCAGTGTTATACACTGACAGACTTGTACGCACCAGTACTGTGCCCCAGTGTTGTACAGTGACAGACCTGTACCCACCAGTAAAGTACGTCAGTGTTATACAGTGACAGGCCTGTACCCACCAGTACTGTACCACAGTGTTATAGAGTGACAGACCTGTACCCACCAGTACTGTACCCCAGTGTTATACAGTGACAGACCTGTACCCACCAGTACTGTGCCTCAGTGTTATACAGTGAAAGACCAGTACGCACGAGTACTGTACCCCAGTGTTATACAGTGACAGACCTGTGCCCAAAGTATTGTACCCCAGTGTTATAGTAACAGACCTGTACCCACCAGTACTGTACCCCAGTATTGTACAGTGACAGACCTGTACCCACCAGTACTGTACCCCAGTGTTATACACTGACAGACCTATACCCACCAGTACTGTACACAGTGTTGTACAGTGACAGACCTGTACCCACCAGCACTGTCTCTGTGTTATACAGTGACAGACCTGTACCCACCAGTACTGTACCCCAGTGTTATACACTGACAGACTTGTACCCACCAGTACTGTGCCCCAGTGTTGTACAGTGACAGACCTGTACCCACCAGTAAAGTACGTCAGTGTTATACAGTGACAGGCCTGTACCCACCAGTACTGTATCCCAGTGTTATATAGTGACAGACCTGTACCCACCAGTACTGTACCCCAGTGTTATACAGTGACATACCTGTACCCACCAGTACTGTACCCCAGTGTTGCACAGTGACAGACCTGTTCCCACGAGTACTGTACTCTAGTGTTATACATTGACAGACCTGTACCCACTAGGACTGTACCCCACTGTTATACAGTGACAGACCCGTACCCACCAGTACTGACCCCGTGTTACAATGACAGACCTGTACCCACCACTTTTATACCCCAGTGTTATACAGTGACAGACCTGTACCCACCACTTCTGTACCCTAGTGTTATACAGTGACAGACCTGTACCCACCAGTACTGTACCCCAGTGTTATACAGTGACAGACCTATACCCACCAGTACTGTACACAGTGTTATACAGTGACAGACCTGTACCCACCAGTACTGTATCTGTGTTATACAGTGACAGACCTGTACCCACCAGTACATTTCCCCAGAGAGATACAGTGATATACCTGTACCCACCAGTACTTTACCCCAGTGTTATACAGTGACAGACCTGTACCCACCAGTACAGTACCCCAGTGTTATACAGTGACAGATCTGTACCCACCAGTACTGTGCCTCAGTGTTATACAGTGACAGACCAGAACGCACGAGTACTGTACCCCAGTGTTATACAGTGACAGACCTGTGCCCAAAGTACTGTACCCCAGTGTTGTACAGTGACAGACCTGTACCCACCAGTAAAGTACATCAGTGTTATACAGTGACAGGCCTGTACCCACCAGAACTGAACCCCAGTGTTATATAGTGACAGACCTGTACCCACCAGTACTGTACCCCAGTGTTATATAGTGACATACCTGTACCCACCAGTACTGTGCCCCAGTGTTATAGTGACAGGCCTGTACCCACCAGTATTGTACCCCAATGTTATACAGTGACAGACCCGTACCCACCAGTACTGTACCCTAGTGTTATACAGTGACAGACCTGTACCCACCTGTACTTTACCCCAGTGTTATACAGTGACATACCTGTACCCACCTGTACTTTACCCCAGTGTTATACAGTGACAGACCTGTACCCACCAGTACTGTGCCTCAGTGTTGTACAGTGAGAGACCTGCACCCACCAGTACTGTACCCCAGTGTTATACAGTGACAGACCAGTGCCCACCAGTACTGTACCCCAGTGTTATACAGTGACAGACCTATACCCACCAGTACTGTACACAGTGTTATAGAGTGACAGACCTGTACCCACCAGTACTGTCTCTGTGTTATACAGTGACAGACCTGTACCCACCAGTACTGTACCCCAGTGTTACACAGTGACAGACCTGTACCCACCAGTACTGTGCCCCAGTGTTATAGTGACAGACCTGTACTGACCACGTTTATACCCCAGTGTTAAACAGTGACAGACCTGTACCCACCAGTACTGTACCCCACTGTTATACAGTGACAGACCTGTACCCACCAGTACTGTACCCCAGTGTTATACAGTGACAGACCTATACCCACCAGTACTGTACACAGTGTTATACAGTGACAGACCTGTACCCATTAGGACTGTATCTGTGTTATACAGTGACAGACCTGTACCCACCAGTACTGTATCCCAGTGTTATACACTGACAGACCTGTACCCACCAGTACTGTACCCCAGTGTTATATAGTGACAGACCTGTTCCCACCAGTACTGTACCCGTGTTATACAGTGACAGACCTGTACCCACCAGTACTGTACCCCAGTGTTATACAGTGACAGACCTGTACCCACCAGTACTGTACCCCAGTGTTATACTGTGACAGACCTGTACCCACCAGTACTGTACCCCAGTGTTATACAGTGACAGACCTGTACCCACCAGTACTGTACCCCAGTGTTATAGTGACAGACCTGTACCCACCAGTACTGTACCCCAGTGTTATACAGTGACAGACCTGTACCCACCAGTACTGTGCCTCAGTGTTATACAGTGAAAGACCAGTACGCACGAGTACTGTACCCCAGTGTTATACAGTGACAGACCTGTGCCCAAAGTATTGTACCCCAGTGTTATAGTAACAGACCTGTACCCACCAGTACTGTACCCCAGTGTTGTACACTGACAGACCTGTACCCACCAGTACTGTACCCCAGTGTTATACAGTGACAGACCTATACCCACCAGTACTGTACACAGTGTTATAGAGTGACAGACCTGTACCCACCAGTACTGTCTCTGTGTTATACAGTGACAGACCTGTACCCACCAGTACTGTACCCCAGTGTTACACAGTGACAGACCTGTACCCACCAGTACTGTGCCCCAGTGTTATAGTGACAGACCTGTACTGACCACGTTTATACCCCAGTGTTAAACAGTGACAGACCTGTACCCACCAGTACTGTACCCCACTGTTATACAGTGACAGACCTGTACCCACCAGTACTGTACCCCAGTGTTATACAGTGACAGACCTATACCCACCAGTACTGTACACAGTGTTATACAGTGACAGACCTGTACCCATTAGGACTGTATCTGTGTTATACAGTGACAGACCTGTACCCACCAGTACTGTATCCCAGTGTTATACACTGACAGACCTGTACCCACCAGTACTGTACCCCAGTGTTATATAGTGACAGACCTGTTCCCACCAGTACTGTACCCGTGTTATACAGTGACAGACCTGTACCCACCAGTACTGTACCCCAGTGTTATACAGTGACAGACCTGTACCCACCAGTACTGTACCCCAGTGTTATACTGTGACAGACCTGTACCCACCAGTACTGTACCCCAGTGTTATACAGTGACAGACCTGTACCCACCAGTACTGTACCCCAGTGTTATAGTGACAGACCTGTACCCACCAGTACTGTACCCCAGTGTTATACAGTGACAGACCTGTACCCACCAGTACTGTGCCTCAGTGTTATACAGTGAAAGACCAGTACGCACGAGTACTGTACCCCAGTGTTATACAGTGACAGACCTGTGCCCAAAGTATTGTACCCCAGTGTTATAGTAACAGACCTGTACCCACCAGTACTGTACCCCAGTGTTGTACACTGACAGACCTGTACCCACCAGTACTGTACCCCAGTGTTATACACTGACAGACCTATACCCACCAGTACTGTACACAGTGTTGTACAGTGACAGACCTGTACCCACCAGTACTGTCTCTGTGTTATACAGTGACAGACCTGTACCCACCAGTACTGTGCCTCAGTGTTATACAGTGACAGACCAGAACGCACGAGTACTGTACCCCAGTGTTATACAGTGACAGACCTGTGCCCAAAGTACTGTACCCCAGTGTTGTACAGTGACAGACCTGTACCCACCAGTAAAGTACATCAGTGTTATACAGTGACAGGCCTGTACCCACCAGAACTGTACCCCAGTGTTATATAGTGACAGACCTGTACCCACCAGTACTGTACCCCAGTGTTATATAGTGACATACCTGTACCCACCAGTACTGTGCCCCAGTGTTATAGTGACAGGCCTGTACCCACCAGTGTTGTACCCCAATGTTATACAGTGACAGACCCGTACCCACCAGTACTGTACCCTAGTGTTATACAGTGACAGACCTGTACCCACCTGTACTTTACCCCAGTGTTATACAGTGACATACCTGTACCCACCTGTACTTTACCCCAGTGTTATACAGTGACAGACCTGTACCCACCAGTACTGTGCCTCAGTGTTGTACAGTGAGAGACCTGCACCCACCAGTACTGTACCCCAGTGTTATACAGTGACAGACCTGTGCCCACCAGTACTGTACCCCAGTGTTATACAGTGACAGACCTATACCCACCAGTACTGTACACAGTGTTATAGAGTGACAGACCTGTACCCACCAGTACTGTCTCTGTGTTATACAGTGACAGACCTGTACCCACCAGTACTGTACCCCAGTGTTACACAGTGACAGACCTGTACCCACCAGTACTGTGCCCCAGTGTTATAGTGACAGACCTGTACTGACCACGTTTATACCCCAGTGTTAAACAGTGACAGACCTGTACCCACCAGTACTGTACCCCACTGTTATACAGTGACAGACCTGTACCCACCAGTACTGTACCCCAGTGTTATACAGTGACAGACCTATACCCACCAGTACTGTACACAGTGTTATACAGTGACAGACCTGTACCCATTAGGACTGTATCTGTGTTATACAGTGACAGACCTGTACCCACCAGTACTGTATCCCAGTGTTATACACTGACAGACTCGTACCCAACAGTACTGTGCCCCAGTGTTCGACAGTGACAGACCTGTACCCACCAGTACTGTACCCCAGTGTTATATAGTGACAGACCTGTTCCCACCAGTACTGTACCCGTGTTATACAGTGACAGACCTGTACCCACCAGTACTGTACCCCAGTGTTATACAGTGACAGACCTGTACCCACCAGTACTGTACCCCAGTGTTATACTGTGACAGACCTGTACCCACCAGTACTGTACCCCAGTGTTATACAGTGACAGACCTGTACCCACCAGTACTGTACCCCAGTGTTATACAGTGACAGACCTGTACCCACCAGTACTGTACCCCAGTGTTATACAGTGACAGACCTGTACCCACCAGTACTGTGCCTCAGTGTTATACAGTGAAAGACCAGTACGCACGAGTACTGTACCCCAGTGTTATACAGTGACAGACCTGTGCCCAAAGTATTGTACCCCAGTGTTATAGTAACAGACCTGTACCCACCAGTACTGTACCCCAGTGTTATACACTGACAGACTTGTACCCACCAGTACTGTGCCCCAGTGTTGTACAGTGACAGAAATGTACCTACCAGTAAAGTACGTCAGTGTTATACAGTGACAGGCCTGTACCCACCAGTACTGTATCCCAGTGTTATATAGTGACAGACCTGTACCCACCAGTACTGTACCCCAGTGTTATACAGTGACATACCTGTACCCACCAGTACTGTACCCCAGTGCTGCACAGTGACAGACCTGTACCCACCAGTACATTTCCCCAGAGAGATATAGTGACATACCTGTACCCACCAGTACTTTACCCCAGTGTTATACAGTAACAGACCTGTACCCACTAGTACTGTGCCTCAGTGTTATACAGTGACAGACCAGAACGCACGAGTACTGTACCCCAGTGTTATACAGTGACAGACCTGTACCCACCAGTACTGTACCCCAGTGTTGTACAGTGACAGATCTGTACCCACCAGTACTGTACCCCAGTGTTATACAGTGACAGACCTGTACCCACCAGTACTGTACCCCAGTGTTATACACTGACAGACTTATACGCACCAGTACTGTGCCCCAGTGTTGTACAGTGACAGACCTGTACCCACCAGTAAAGTACGTCAGTGTTATACAGTGACAGGCCTGTACCCACCAGTACTGTACCACAGTGTTATAGAGTGACAGACCTGTACCCACCAGTACTGTACCCCAGTGTTATACAGTGACAGACCTGTACCCACCAGTACTGTGCCTCAGTGTTATACAGTGAAAGACCAGTACGAACGAGTACTGTACCCCAGTGTTATACAGTGACAGACCTGTGCCCAAAGTATTGTACCCCAGTGTTATAGTAACAGACCTGTACCCACCAGTACTGTACCCCAGTGTTGTACAGTGACAGACCTGTACCCACCAGTACTGTACCCCAGTGTTATACACTGACAGACCTATACCCACCAGTACTGTACACAGTGTTGTACAGTGACAGACCTGTACCCACCAGTACTGTCTCTGTGTTATACAGTGACAGACCTGTACCCACCAGTACTGTACCCCAGTGTTATACACTGACAGACTTGTACCCACCAGTACTGTGCCCCAGTGTTGTACAGTGACAGACCTGTACCCACCAGTAAAGTACGTCAGTGTTATACAGTGACAGGCCTGTACCCACCAGTACTGTATCCCAGTGTTATATAGTGACAGACCTGTACCCACCAGTACTGTACCCCAGTGTTATACAGTGACATACCTGTACCCACCAGTACTGTACCCCAGTGTTGCACAGTGACAGACCTGTTCCCACGAGTACTGTACTCTAGTGTTATACATTGACAGACCTGTACCCACTAGGACTGTACCCCACTGTTATACAGTGACAGACCCGTACCCACCAGTACTGACCCCGTGTTACAGTGACAGACCTGTACCCACCACTTTTATACCCCAGTGTTATACAGTGACAGACCTGTACCCACCACTTCTGTACCCTAGTGTTATACATTGACAGACCTGTACCCACCAGTACTGTACCCCAGTGTTATACAGTGACAGACCTATACCCACCAGTACTGTACACAGTGTTATACAGTGACAGACCTGTACCCACCAGTACTGTATCTGTGTTATACAGTGACAGACCTGTACCCACCAGTACATTTCCCCAGAGAGATACAGTGATATACCTGTACCCACCAGTACTTTACCCCAGTGTTATACAGTGACAGACCTGTACCCACCAGTACAGTACCCCAGTGTTATACAGTGACAGATCTGTACCCACCAGTACTGTGCCTCAGTGTTATACAGTGACAGACCAGAACGCACGAGTACTGTACCCCAGTGTTATATAGTAACAGACCTGTACCCACCAGTACTGTACCCCAGTGTTGTACACTGACAGACCTGTACCCACCAGTACTGTACCCCAGTGTTATACACTGACAGACCTATACCCACCAGTACTGTACACAGTGTTGTACAGTGACAGACCTGTACCCACCAGTACTGTCTCTGTGTTATACAGTGACAGACCTGTACCCACCAGTACTGTACCCCAGTGTTATACACTGACAGACTTGTACCCACCAGTACTGTGCCCCAGTGTTGTACAGTGACAGAAATGTACCCACCAGTAAAGTACGTCAGTGTTATACAGTGACAGGCCTGTACCCACCAGTACTGTATCCCAGTGTTATATAGTGACAGACCTGTACCCACCAGTACTGTACCCCAGTGTTATACAGTGACATACCTGTACCCACCAGTACTGTACCCCAGTGCTGCACAGTGACAGACCTGTACCCACCAGTACATTTCCCCAGAGAGATATAGTGACATACCTGTACCCACCAGTACTTTACCCCAGTGTTATACAGTAACAGACCTGTACCCACTAGTACTGTGCCTCAGTGTTATACAGTGACAGACCAGAACGCACGAGTACTGTACCCCAGTGTTATACAGTGACAGACCTGTGCCCAAAGTATTGTACCCCAGTGTTATAGTAACAGACCTGTACCCACCAGTACTGTACCCCAGTGTTGTACAGTGACAGACCTGTACCCACCAGTACTGTACCCCAGTGTTATACAGTGACAGACCTGTACCCACCAGTACTGTACCCCAGTGTTATACACTGACAGACTTATACGCACCAGTACTGTGCCCCAGTGTTGTACAGTGACAGACCTGTACCCACCAGTAAAGTACGTCAGTGTTATACAGTGACAGGCCTGTACCCACCAGTACTGTACCACAGTGTTATAGAGTGACAGACCTGTACCCACCAGTACTGTACCCCAGTGTTATACAGTGACAGACCTGTACCCACCAGTACTGTGCCTCAGTGTTATACAGTGAAAGACCAGTACGAACGAGTACTGTACCCCAGTGTTATACAGTGACAGACCTGTGCCCAAAGTATTGTACCCCAGTGTTATAGTAACAGACCTGTACCCACCAGTACTGTACCCCAGTGTTGTACAGTGACAGACCTGTACCCACCAGTACTGTACCCCAGTGTTATACACTGACAGACCTATACCCACCAGTACTGTACACAGTGTTGTACAGTGACAGACCTGTACCCACCAGTACTGTCTCTGTGTTATACAGTGACAGACCTGTACCCACCAGTACTGTACCCCAGTGTTATACACTGACAGACTTGTACCCACCAGTACTGTGCCCCAGTGTTGTACAGTGACAGACCTGTACCCACCAGTAAAGTACGTCAGTGTTATACAGTGACAGGCCTGTACCCACCAGTACTGTATCCCAGTGTTATATAGTGACAGACCTGTACCCACCAGTACTGTACCCCAGTGTTATACAGTGACATACCTGTACCCACCAGTACTGTACCCCAGTGTTGCACAGTGACAGACCTGTTCCCACGAGTACTGTACTCTAGTGTTATACATTGACAGACCTGTACCCACTAAGACTGTACCCCACTGTTATACAGTGACAGACCCGTACCCACCAGTACTGACCCCGTGTTACAGTGACAGACCTGTACCCACCACTTTTATACCCCAGTGTTATACAGTGACAGACCTGTACCCACCACTTCTGTACCCTAGTGTTATACATTGACAGACCTGTACCCACCAGTACTGTACCCCAGTGTTATACAGTGACAGACCTATACCCACCAGTACTGTACACAGTGTTATACAGTGACAGACCTGTACCCACCAGTACTGTATCTGTGTTATACAGTGACAGACCTGTACCCACCAGTACATTTCCCCAGAGAGATACAGAGATATACCTGTACCCACCAGTACTTTACCCCAGTGTTATACAGTGACAGACCTGTACCCACCAGTACAGTACCCCAGTGTTATACAGTGACAGATCTGTACCCACCAGTACTGTGCCTCAGTGTTATACAGTGACAGACCAGAACGCACGAGTACTGTACCCCAGTGTTATACAGTGACAGACCTGTGCCCAAAGTACTGTACCCCAGTGTTGTACAGTGACAGACCAGTACCCACCAGTAAAGTACATCAGTGTTATACAGTGACAGGCCTGTACCCACCAGAACTGTACCCCAGTGTTATATAGTGACAGACCTGTACCCACCAGTACTGTACCCCAGTGTTATACAGTGACATACCTGTACCCACCAGTACTGTGCCCCAGTGTTATAGTGACAGGCCTGTACCCACCAGTATTGTACCCCAATGTTATACAGTGACAGACCCGTACCCACCAGTACTGTACCCTAGTGTTATACAGTGACAGACCTGTACCCACCTGTACTTTACCCCAGTGTTATACAGTGACATACCTGTACCCACCTGTACTTTACCCCAGTGTTATACAGTGACAGACCTGTACCCACCAGTACTGTGCCTCAGTGTTGTACAGTGAGAGACCTGCACCCACCAGTACTGTACCCCAGTGTTATACAGTGACAGACCTGTGCCCACCAGTACTGTACCCCAGTGTTATACAGTGACAGACATATACCCACCAGTACTGTACACAGTGTTATAGAGTGACAGACCTGTACCCACCAGTACTGTCTCTGTGTTATACAGTGACAGACCTGTACCCACCAGTACTGTACCCCAGTGTTACACAGTGACAGACCTGTACCCACCAGTACTGTGCCCCAGTGTTATAGTGACAGACCTGTACTGACCACGTTTATACCCCAGTGTTAAACAGTGACAGACCTGTACCCACCAGTACTGTACCCCACTGTTATACAGTGACAGACCTGTACCCACCAGTACTGTACCCCAGTGTTATACAGTGACAGACCTATACCCACCAGTACTGTACACAGTGTTATACAGTGACAGACCTGTACCCATTAGGACTGTATCTGTGTTATACAGTGACAGACCTGTACCCACCAGTACTGTATCCCAGTGTTATACACTGACAGACTCGTACCCAACAGTACTGTGCCCCAGTGTTATACAGTGACAGGCCTGTACCCACCAGTACTGTACCCCAGTGTTATACTGTGACAGACCTGTACCCACCAGTACTGTACCCCAGTGTTATACAGTGACAGACCTGTACCCACCAGTACTGTACCCCAGTGTTATACAGTGACAGACCTGTACCCACCAGTACTGTGCCCCAGTGTTAGTGACAGACCTGTACCCACCAGTACTGTACCCCAGTGTTATACAGTGACAGACCTGTACCCACCAGTACTGTGCCCCAGTGTTAGTGACAGACCTGTACCCACCAGTACTGTACCCCAATGTTATACAGTGACAGACCCGTACCCACCAGTACTGAACGCTAGTGTTATGCAGTGACAGACCTGTTCCCACCAGTACTGTACTCTAGTGTTCGACAGTGACAGACCTGTACCCACCAGTACTGTACCCCACTGTTCTATAGTGACAGACCTGTTCCCACCAGTACTGTACCCGTGTTATACAGTGACAGACCTGTACCCACCAGTACTGTGCCTCAGTGTTATACAGTGAAAGACCAGTGCGCACGAGTACTGTACCCCAGTGTTATACAGTGACAGACCTGTGCCCAAAGTATTGTACCCCAGTGTTATAGTAACAGACCTGTACCCACCAGTACTGTACCCCAGTGTTGTACAGTGACAGACCTGTACCCACCAGTACTGTACCCCAGTGTTATACACTGACAGACCAATACCCACCAGTACTGTACACAGTGTTGTACAGTGACAGACCTGTACCCACCAGTACTGTCTCTGTGTTATACAGTGACAGACCTGTACCCACCAGTACTGTACCCCAGTGTTATACGCTGACAGACTTGTACCCACCAGTACTGTGCCCCAGTGTTGTACAGTGACAGAAATGTACCCACCTGTAAAGTACGTCAGTGTTATACAGTGACAGGCCTGTACCCAACAGTACTGTATCCCAGTGTTATACAGTGACAGGCCTGTACCCACCAGTACTGTATCCCAGTGTTATATAGTGACAGACCTGTACCCACCAGTACTGTACCCCAGTGTTATACAGTGACATACCTGTACCCACCAGTACTGTACCCCAGTGCTGCACAGTGACAGACCTGTTCCCACGAGTACTGTACTCTAGTGTTATACATTGACAGACCTGTACCCACTCGGACTGTACCCCACTGTTATACAGTGACAGACCCGTACCCACCAGTACTGACCCCGTGTTACAGTGACAGACCTGTACCCACCACTTTTATACCCCAGTGTTATACAGTGACAGACCTGTACCCACCACTACTGTACCCTAGTGTTATACATTGACAGACCTGTACCCACCAGTACTGTACCCCAGTGTTATACAGTGACAGACCTATACCCACCAGTACTGTACACAGTGTTATACAGTGACAGACCTGTACCCACCAGTACTGTATCTGTGTTATACAGTGACAGACCTGTACCCACCAGTACATTTCCCCAGAGAGATACAGTGATATACCTGTACCCACCAGTACTTTACCCCAGTGTTATACAGTGACAGACCTGTACCCACCAGTACAGTACCCCAGTGTTATACAGTGACAGATCTGTACCCACCAGTACTGTGCCTCAGTGTTATACAGTGACAGACCAGAACGCACGAGTACTGTACCCCAGTGTTATATAGTAACAGACCTGTACCCACCAGTACTGTACCCCAGTGTTGTACACTGACAGACCTGTACCCACCAGTACTGTACCCCAGTGTTATACACTGACAGACCTATACCCACCAGTACTGTACACAGTGTTGTACAGTGACAGACCTGTACCCACCAGTACTGTCTCTGTGTTATACAGTGACAGACCTGTACCCACCAGTACTGTACCCCAGTGTTATACACTGACAGACTTGTACCCACCAGTACTGTGCCCCAGTGTTGTACAGTGACAGAAATGTACCCACCAGTAAAGTACGTCAGTGTTATACAGTGACAGGCCTGTACCCACCAGTACTGTATCCCAGTGTTATATAGTGACAGACCTGTACCCACCAGTACTGTACCCCAGTGTTATACAGTGACATACCTGTACCCACCAGTACTGTACCCCAGTGCTGCACAGTGACAGACCTGTACCCACCAGTACATTTCCCCAGAGAGATATAGTGACATACCTGTACCCACCAGTACTTTACCCCAGTGTTATACAGTAACAGACCTGTACCCACTAGTACTGTGCCTCAGTGTTATACAGTGACAGACCAGAACGCACGAGTACTGTACCCCAGTGTTATACAGTGACAGACCTGTGCCCAAAGTATTGTACCCCAGTGTTATAGTAACAGACCTGTACCCACCAGTACTGTACCCCAGTGTTGTACAGTGACAGACCTGTACCCACCAGTACTGTACCCCAGTGTTATACAGTGACAGACCTGTACCCACCAGTACTGTACCCCAGTGTTATACACTGACAGACTTATACGCACCAGTACTGTGCCCCAGTGTTGTACAGTGACAGACCTGTACCCACCAGTAAAGTACGTCAGTGTTATACAGTGACAGGCCTGTACCCACCAGTACTGTACCACAGTGTTATAGAGTGACAGACCTGTACCCACCAGTACTGTACCCCAGTGTTATACAGTGACAGACCTGTACCCACCAGTACTGTGCCTCAGTGTTATACAGTGAAAGACCAGTACGAACGAGTACTGTACCCCAGTGTTATACAGTGACAGACCTGTGCCCAAAGTATTGTACCCCAGTGTTATAGTAACAGACCTGTACCCACCAGTACTGTACCCCAGTGTTGTACAGTGACAGACCTGTACCCACCAGTACTGTACCCCAGTGTTATACACTGACAGACCTATACCCACCAGTACTGTACACAGTGTTGTACAGTGACAGACCTGTACCCACCAGTACTGTCTCTGTGTTATACAGTGACAGACCTGTACCCACCAGTACTGTACCCCAGTGTTATACACTGACAGACTTGTACCCACCAGTACTGTGCCCCAGTGTTGTACAGTGACAGACCTGTACCCACCAGTAAAGTACGTCAGTGTTATACAGTGACAGGCCTGTACCCACCAGTACTGTATCCCAGTGTTATATAGTGACAGACCTGTACCCACCAGTACTGTACCCCAGTGTTATACAGTGACATACCTGTACCCACCAGTACTGTACCCCAGTGTTGCACAGTGACAGACCTGTTCCCACGAGTACTGTACTCTAGTGTTATACATTGACAGACCTGTACCCACTAGGACTGTACCCCACTGTTATACAGTGACAGACCCGTACCCACCAGTACTGACCCCGTGTTACAGTGACAGACCTGTACCCACCACTTTTATACCCCAGTGTTATACAGTGACAGACCTGTACCCACCACTTCTGTACCCTAGTGTTATACATTGACAGACCTGTACCCACCAGTACTGTACCCCAGTGTTATACAGTGACAGACCTATACCCACCAGTACTGTACACAGTGTTATACAGTGACAGACCTGTACCCACCAGTACTGTATCTGTGTTATACAGTGACAGACCTGTACCCACCAGTACATTTCCCCAGAGAGATACAGTGATATACCTGTACCCACCAGTACTTTACCCCAGTGTTATACAGTGACAGACCTGTACCCACCAGTACAGTACCCCAGTGTTATACAGTGACAGATCTGTACCCACCAGTACTGTGCCTCAGTGTTATACAGTGACAGACCAGAACGCACGAGTACTGTACCCCAGTGTTATACAGTGACAGACCTGTGCCCAAAGTACTGTACCCCAGTGTTGTACAGTGACAGACCTGTACCCACCAGTAAAGTACATCAGTGTTATACAGTGACAGGCCTGTACCCACCAGAACTGTACCCCAGTGTTATATAGTGACAGACCTGTACCCACCAGTACTGTACCCCAGTGTTATACAGTGACATACCTGTACCCACCAGTACTGTGCCCCAGTGTTATACAGTGACAGACCTGTACCCACCAGTACTGTACCCCAGTGTTATACAGTGACAGACCTGTACCCACCAGTACTGTGCCTCAGTGTTATACAGTGACAGACCAGAACGCACGAGTACTGTACCCCAGTGTTATACAGTGACATACCTGTACCCACCTGTACTTTACCCCAGTATTATACAGTGACAGACCTGTACCCACCAGTACTGTGCCTCAGTGTTGTACAGTGAGAGACCTGTACCCACCAGTACTGTACCCCAGTGTTACACAGTGACAGACCTGTACCCACCAGTACTGTGCCCCAGTGTTATAGTGACAGACCTGTACTGACCACGTTTATACCCCAGTGTTAAACAGTGACAGACCTGTGCCCAAAGTATTGTACCCCAGTGTTATAGTAACAGACCTGTACCCACCAGTACTGTACCCCAGTGTTGTACAGTGACAGACCTGTACCCACCAGTACTGTACCCCAGTGTTATACACTGACAGACCAATACCCACCAGTACTGTACACAGTGTTGTACAGTGACAGACCTGTACCCACCAGTACTGTCTCTGTGTTATACAGTGACAGACCTGTACCCACCAGTACTGTACCCCAGTGTTATACGCTGACAGACTTGTACCCACCAGTACTGTGCCCCAGTGTTGTACAGTGACAGAAATGTACCCACCAGTAAAGTACGTCAGTGTTATACAGTGACAGGCCTGTACCCAACAGTACTGTATCCCAGTGTTATACAGTGACAGGCCTGTACCCACCAGTACTGTATCCCAGTGTTATATAGTGACAGACCTGTACCCACCAGTACTGTACCCCAGTGTTATACAGTGACATACCTGTACCCACCAGTACTGTACCCCAGTGCTGCACAGTGACAGACCTGTTCCCACGAGTACTGTACTCTAGTGTTATACATTGACAGACCTGTACCCACTCGGACTGTACCCCACTGTTATACAGTGACAGACCCGTACCCACCAGTACTGACCCCGTGTTACAGTGACAGACCTGTACCCACCACTTTTATACCCCAGTGTTATACAGTGACAGACCTGCACCCACCACTACTGTACCCTAGTGTTATACAGTGACAGACCTGTACCCACCAGTACTGTACCCCAGTGTTATACAATGACAGACCTGTACCCACCAGTACTGTACCCCAGTGTTATACAGTAACAGATCTGTACCCACCAGTACTGTGCCTCAGTGTTATACAGTGACAGACCAGAACGCACGAGTACTGTACCCAAGTGTTATACAGTGACAGACCTGTGCCCAAAGTACTGTACCCCAGTGTTGTACAGTGACAGACCTGTACCCACCAGTACTGTACCCCAGTGTTATATAGTGACAGACCTGTACCCACCAGTACTGTACCCCAGTGTTATACAGTGACATACCTATTCCCACCAGTACTCTACACAGTGTTATACAGTGACAGACCTGTACCCACCAGGACTGTATCTGTGTTAAACAGTGACATACCTGTACCCACCAGTACTTTACCCCAGTGTTATACAGTGACAGACCTGTACCCACCAGTACTGTACCCCAGTGTTATACAGTGACAGACCTGTACCCACCAGTACTGTGCCTCAGTGTTATACAGTGACAGACCAGAACGCACGAGTACTGTACCCCAGTGTTATACAGTGACATACCTGTACCCACCTGTACTTTACCCCAGTGTTATACAGTGACAGACCTGTACCCACCAGTACTGTGCCTCAGTGTTGTACAGTGAGAGACCTGCACCCACCAGTACTGTACCCCAGTGTTATACAGTGACAGACCTGTGCCCACCAGTACTGTACCCCAGTGTTATACAGTGACAGACCTATACCCACCAGTACTGTACACAGTGTTATAGAGTGACAGACCTGTACCCACCAGTACTGTCTCTGTGTTATACAGTGACAGACCTGTACCCACCAGTACTGTACCCCAGTGTTACACAGTGACAGACCTGTACCCACCAGTACTGTGCCCCAGTGTTATAGTGACAGACCTGTACTGACCACGTTTATACCCCAGTGTTAAACAGTGACAGACCTGTACCCACCAGTACTGTACCCCACTGTTATACAGTGACAGACCTGTACCCACCAGTACTGTACCCCAGTGTTATACAGTGACAGACCTATACCCACCAGTACTGTACACAGTGTTATACAGTGACAGACCTGTACCCATTAGGACTGTATCTGTGTTATACAGTGACAGACCTGTACCCACCAGTACTGTATCCCAGTGTTATACACTGACAGACTCGTACCCAACAGTACTGTGCCCCAGTGTTATACAGTGACAGGCCTGTACCCACCAGTACTGTACCCCAGTGTTATACAGTGACAGACCTGTACCCACCAGTACTGTGCCTCAGTGTTATACAGTGACAGACCAGAACGCACGAGTACTGTACCCCAGTGTTATACAGTGACAGACCTGTACCCACCAGTACTGTACCCCAGTGTTACTCAGTGACAGACCTGTATCCACCAGTATTGTACCCCAGTGTAAAACACTGACAGATTGTACCCACCAGTACTGTGCCCCAGTGTTATACAGTGACAGACCTGTACCCACCAGTAATGTACTTCAGTGTTATACAATGACAGGCCTGTACCCACCAGTACTGTACCCCAGTCTTTATAGTGACAGACCTGTACCCACCAGTACTGTACCCGTGTTATACAGTGACAGACCTGTACCCACCAGTACTGTACCCCAGTGTTATACAGTGACAGACCTGTACCCACCAGTACTGTACCCCAGTGTTATACAGTGACAGACCTGTACCCACCAGTACTGTACCCCAGTGTGAAACAGTGACAGATCTGTACCCACCAGTACATTTCCCCAGAGAGATACAGTGACATACCTGTACCCACCAGTACTTTACCCCAGTGTTATACAGTGACAGACCTGTACCCACCAGTACTGTACCCCAGTGTTATACAGTGACAGACCTGTACCCACCAGTACTGTGCCTCAGTGTTATACAGTGACCGACCAGAACGCACGAGTACTGTACCCCAGTGTTATACAGTGACAGACCTGTACCCACCAGTACTGTACCCCGGTGTTATACAGTGACAGACCTGTACCCACCAGTACTGTGCCTCAGTGTTATACAGTGACAGACCAGAACGCACGAGTACTGTACCCCAGTGTTATACAGTAACAGACCTGTACCCACCAGTAAAGTACGTCAGTGTTATACAGTGACAGGCCTGTACCCGCCAGTACTGTACCCCAGTGTTATATAGTGACAGACCTGTACCCACCAGTACTGTACCCCAGTGTTATACAGTGATATACCTGTACCCACCAGTACTGTACCCCAGTGTTCCACAATGACAGACCTGTACCCACCAGTACTGTACCCCAGTGTTATACAGTGACAGACCTGTACCCACCAGTACTGTACACAAGTGTTATACAGTGACAGATCTGTACCCACCAATACTGTACCCCAGTGTTATACAGTGACAGACCTGTACCCACCAGTACTGTACTCCAGTGTTACACAGTGACAGACCTGTACCCACCAGTACTGTGCCCCAGTGTGTTCGTGACAGACCTGTACCCACCAGTACTGTACCCCAATGTTATACAGTGACAGACCCGTACCCACCAGTACTGTACCCTAGTGTTATACAGTGACAGACCTATTCCCACCAGTACTCTACACAGTGTTATACAGTGACAGACCTGTACCCACCAGTACTGTATCTGTGTTGTACAGTGACAAACCTGTACCCACCAGTACATTTCCCCAGAGAGATATAGTGACATACCTGTACCCACCAGTACTTTACCCCAGTGTTATACAGTGACAGACCTGTACCCACTAGTACTGTGCCTCAGTGTTATACAGTGACAGACCAGAACGCACGAGTACTGTAACCCAGTGTTATACAGTGACAGACCTGTGCCCAAAGTATTGTACCCCAGTGTTATAGTAACAGACCTGTACCCACCAGTACTGTACCCCAGTGTTGTACAGTGACACACCTGTACCCACCAGTACTGTACCCCAGTGTTATACAGTGACAGACCGAAACCCACCAGTACTGTACACAGTGTTATAGAGTGACAGACCTGTACCCACCAGTACTGTCTCTGTGTTATACAGTGACAGACCTGTACCCACCAATACTGTACCCCAGTGTTATACACTGACAGACTTGTGCCCACCAGTACTGTGCCCCAGTGTTGTACAGTGACAGACCTGTACCCACCAGTAAAGTACGTCAGTGTTATACAGTGACAGGCCTGTACCCACCAGTACTGTACCACAGTGTTATAGAGTGACAGACCTGTACCCACCAGTACTGTACCCCAGTGTTATACAGTGACAGACCTGTACCCACCAGTACTGTGCCTCAGTGTTATACAGTGAAAGACCAGTATGCACGAGTACTGTACCCCAGTGTTATACACTGACAGACCTATACCCACCAGTACTGTACACAGTGTTGTACAGTGACAGACCTGTACCCACCAGTACTGTCTCTGTGTTATACAGTGACAGACCTGTACCCACCAGTACTGTACCCCAGTGTTATACAGTGACAGGCCTGTACCCACCAGTACTGTATCCCAGTGTTATATAGTGACAGACCTGTACCCACCAGTACTGTACCCCAGTGTTATACAGTGACATACCTGTACCCACCAGTACTGTACCCCAGTGTTGCACAGTGACAGACCTGTTCCCACGAGTACTGTACTCTAGTGTTATACATTGACAGACCTGTACCCACTAGGACTGTACCCCAGTGTTATACAGTAACAGACCCGTACCCACCAGTACTGACCCCGTGTTACAGTGACAGACCTGTACCCACCACTTTTATACCCCAGTGTTATACAGTGACAGACCTGTACCCACCACTTCTGTACCCTAGTGTTATACAGTGACAGACCTGTACCCACCAGTACTGTACCCCAGTGTTATACTGTGACAGACCTATACCCACCAGTACTGTACACAATGTTATACAGTGACAGACCTGTACCCACCAGTACTGTATCTGTGTTATACAGTGACAGACCTGTACCCACCAGTACATTTCCCCAGAGAGATACAGTGATATACCTGTACCCACCAGTACTTTACCCCAGTGTTATACAGTGACAGACCTGTACCCACCAGTACAGTACCCCAGTGTTATACAGTGACAGATCTGTACCTACCAGTACTGTGCCTCAGTGTTATACAGTGACAGACCAGAACGCACGAGTACTGTACCCCAGTGTTATACAGTGACAGACCTGTGCCCAAAGTACTGTACCCCAGTGTTGTACAGTGACAGACCTGTACCCACCAGTAAAGTACATCAGTGTTATACAGTGACGGGCCTGTACCCACCAGTACTGTACCCCAGTGTTATATAGTGACAGACCTGTACCCACCAGTACTGTACCCCAGTGTTATACAGTGACATACCTGTACCCACCAGTACTGTACCCCAGTGTTACACAGTGACAGATCTGTACCCACCAATACTGTACACCAGTGTTATACAGTGACAGACCTGTACCCACCAGTACTGTACCCCAGTGTTACACAGTGACAGACCTGTACCCACCAGTACTGTGCCCCAGTGTTATAGTGACAGGCCTGCACCCACCAGTACTGTACCCCAGTGTTATACAGTGACAGACCTGTGCCCAAAGTACTGTACCCCAGTGTTAAATTGACAGACCTGTACCCACCAGTACTGTACCCCAGTGTTGTACAGTGACAGACCTGTACCCACCAGTACTGTACCCCAGTGTTATACAGTGACAGACCTATACCCACCAGTACTGTACACAGTGTTATAGAGTGACAGACCTGTACCCACCAGTACTGTCTCTGTGTTATACAGTGACAGACCTGTACCCACCAGTACTGTACCCCAGTGTTACACAGTGACAGACCTGTACCCACCAGTACTGTGCCCCAGTGTTATAGTGACAGACCTGTACCCACCAGTACTGTACCCCAATGTTATACAGTGACAGACCTGTACCCACCAGTACTGTACCCCACTGTTATACAGTGACAGACCCGTACCCACCAGTACTGACCCCGTGTTACAGTGACAGACCTGTACGGACCACGTTTATACCCCAGTGTTAAACAGTGACAAACCTGTACCCACCACTACTGTACCCTAGTGTTATACAGTGACAGACCTGTACCCACCAGTACTGTACCCCAGTGTTATACAGTGACAGACCTATACCCACCAGTACTGTACACAGTGTTATACAGTGACAGACCTGTACCCATTAGGACTGTATCTGTGTTATACAGTGACAGACCTGTACCCACCAGTACTGTATCCCAGTGTTTTACACTGACAACTCGTACCCAACAGTACTGTGCCCCAGTGTTATACAGTGACAGACCTGTACCCACCAGTACTGTACCCCAGTGTTATACAGTGACAGACCTGTACCCACCAGTACTGTACCCCAGTGTTATACAGTGACAGACCTGTACCCACCAGTACTGTGCCCGAGTGTTAGTGACAGACCTGTACCCACCAGTACTGTACCCCAATGTTATACAGTGACAGACCCGTACCCACCAGTACTGAACGCTAGTGTTATGCAGTGACAGACCTGTTCCCACCAGTACTGTACTCTAGTGTTCTACAGTGACAGACCTGTACCCACCAGTACTGTACCCCACTGTTATACAGTGGCAGACCCGTACCCACCAGAACTGACCCCGTGTTACAGTGACAGACCTGTACCCACCACTTTTATACCCCAGTGTTTTACAGTGACAGACCTGTACCCATCACTACTGTACCCCAGTGTTATACAGTGACATACCTCTACCCACCAGTACTGTACAACAGTGGTATACAGTGACAGACCTGTACCCACCAGTACGGTACCCGTGTTATAGAGTGACAGACCTGTACCCACCAGTACTGTACCCCAGTGTTATACATTGACAGACTTGTGCCAACCAGTACTGTACCCTAGTGTGATACAGTGACAGACCTGTACCCACCAGTACTGTACACCAGTGTTATACAGTGACAGACCTGTCCCCACCAGTACTGTACCCTAGTGTTATACAGTGACAGACCTGTACCCACCAGGACTGTACCCGAGTGTTATACAGTGACAGACCTGTACCCACCAGGACTTTACCCGAGTGTTATACAGTGACAGACCTGTACCCACCAGTACAGTACCCCAGTGTTATACAGTGACAAACTTGTACCCACCAGCACTGTACCCCAGTGTTCCAGTGACAGACCTGCACCCACCAGTACTGTACCCCAGTGTTATACAGCGACAGACCTGTACCCACCAGTACTGTACCCCAGTGTTATACAATTTCAGACCTGTACCCACTAGTACTGTACCCTAGTGTTATAGTGACAGACCTGTACCCACCAGTACTGTACCCCACTGTTATACAGTGACATAGAAACATAGAAACATAGAAAATAGGTGCAGGAGTAGGCCATTCGGCCCTTCTAGCCTGCACCGCCATTCAATGAGTTCATGGCTGAACATTCAACTTCAGTACCCCATTCCTGCTTTCTCGCCATACCCCTTGATCCCCTAGCAGTAAGGACCTCATCTAACTCCTTTTTGAATATATTTAGTGAATTGGCCTCAACAACTTTCTGTGGTAGAGAATTCCACAGGTTCACCACTCTCTGGGTGAAGAAGTTCCTCCGCATCTCGGTCCTAAATGGCTTACCCCTTATCCTTAGACTGTGACCCCTGGTTCTGGACTTCCCCAACATTGGGAACATTCTTCCTGCATCTAACCTGTCTAACCCCGTCAGAATTTTATATGTTTCTATGAGGTCCCCTCTCATTCTTCTGAACTCCAGTGAATACAAGCCCAGTTGATCCAGTCTTTCTTGATAGGTCAGTCCCGCCATCCCGGGAATCAGTCTGGTGAACCTTCGCTGCACTCCCTCAATAGCAAGAATGTCCTTCCTCAGGTTAGGAGACCAAAACTGTACACAATACTCCAGCAGGTGTGGCCTCACCAATGCCCTGTACAACTGTAGCAACACCTCCCTGCCCCTGTACTCAAATCCCCTTGCTATGAAGGCCAACATGCCATTTGCTTTCTTAACCGCCTGCTGCACCTGCATGCCAACCTTCAATGACTGATGTAACATGACACCCAGGTCTCTTTGCACCTCCCCTTTTCCTAATCTGTCACCATTCAGATAATAGTCTGTCTCTCTGTTTTTACCACCAAAGTGGATAACCTCACATTTATCCACATTATACTTCATCTGCCATGCATTTGCCCACTCACCTAACCTATCCAAGTCACTCTGCAGCCTCACAGCATCCTCCTCGCAGCTCACACTGCCACCCAACTTAGTGTCATCCGCAAATTTGGAGATACTACATTTAATCCCCTCATCTAAATCATTAATGTACAGTGTAAACAGCTGGGGCCCCAGCACAGAACCTTGCGGTACCCCACTAGTCACTGCCTGCCATTCTGAAAAGTACCCATTTACTCCTACTCTTTGCTTCCTGTCTGACAACCAGTTCTCAATCCATGTCAGTACACTACCCCCAATCCCATGTGCTCTAACTTTGCACATCAATCTCTTGTGTGGGACCTTGTCGAACGCCTTCTGAAAGTCCAAATATACCACATCAACTGGTTCTCCCTTATCCACTCTACTGGAAACATCCTCAAAAAATTCCAGAAGATTTGTCAAGCATGATTTCCCTTTCACAAATCCATGCTGACTTGGACCTATCATGTCACCTCTTTCCAAATGCACTGCTATGACATCCTTAATAATTGATTCCATCATTTTACCCACTACCGATGTCAGGCTGACCGGTCTATAATTCCCTGTTTTCTCTCTCCCTCCTTTTTTAAAAAGTGGGGTTACATTGGCTACCCTCCACTCCATAGGAACTGATCCAGAGTCAATGGAATGTTGGAAAATGACTGTCAACGCATCCACTATTTCCAAGGCCACCTCCTTAAGTACTCTGGGATGCAGTCCATCAGGCCCTGGGGATTTATCGGCCTTCAATCCCATCAATTTCCCCAACACAATTTCCCGGCTAATAAGGATTTCCCTCAGTTCCTCCTCCTTACTAGACCCCCCGACCCCTTTTATAACCGGAAGGTTGTTCGTGTCCTCCTTCGTGAATACCGAACCAAAGTACTTGTTCAATTGGTCCGCCATTTCTTTGTTCCCCGTTATGACTTCCCCTGATTCTGACTGCAGGGGACCTACATTTGTCTTTACTAACCTTTTTCTCTTTACATATCTATAGAAACTTTTGCAATCCGTCTTAATGTTCCCTGCAAGCTTCTTCTCATACTCCATTTTCCCTGCCCTAATCAAACCCTTTGTCCTCCTCTGCTGAGTTCTAAATTTCTACCAGTCCCCAGGTGCGCTGCTATTTCTGGCCAATTTGTATGCCACTTCCTTGGCTTTAATACTATCCCTGATTTCCCTTGATAGCCACGGTTGAGCCACCTTCCCTTTTTTATTTCTATGCCAGACCCGTACCCACCAGAACTGACCCCGTGTTACAGTGACAGACCTGTACGCACCACTTTTATACCCCAGTGTTTTACAGTGACAGACCTGTACCCACCACTACTGTACCCCAGTGTTAGTGACAGACCTGTACCCAGCACCACTGTACCCCAGTGATATACAGTGACAGACCTGCACCCACCAGTACTGTACCCCAGTGTTATGCAGTGACAGACGTGTACCTACCAGTATTGTACCCCAGTGTTATACAGTGACAGACCTGTACCCACCAGTACTGTACAACAGTGGTATACAGTGACAGACCTGTACCCACCAGTACTGTACCCGTGTTATAGAGTGACAGACCTGTACCCACCAGTACTGTACCCCAGTGTTATACATTGACAGACTTGTGCCAACCAGTACTGTACCCTAGTGTGATACAGTGACAGACCTGTACCCACCAGTACTGTACACCAGTGTTATACAGTGACAGACCTGTCCCCACCAGTACTGTACCCGAGTGTTATACAGTGACAGACCTGTACCCTCCAGGACTGTACCCGAGTGTTATACAGTGACAGACCTGTACCCACCAGTACAGTACCCCAGTGTTATACAGTGACAAACTTGTACCCACCAGTACTGTACCCCAGTGTTCCACAGTGACAGACCTGCACCCACCAGTACAGTACCCCAGTGTTATACAGCGACAGACCTGTACCCACCAGAACTGTACACCAGTGGTATACAGTGACAGACCTGTGCCCACCAGTACTGTACCCGTGTTATAGAGTGACAGACCTGTCCTCACCAGTACAGTAACCCAGTGTTTTCCGTCACAGACCAGTGCCCACCAATACTGTACCCCAGTGTTATACAGCGACAGACCTGTACCCACCAGTACTGTACCCCAGTGTTATACAAGTTCAGACCTGTAGCAACAGTACTGTACCCCAGTGTTATACAATTTCAGACCTGTACCCACTAGTACTGTACCCCAGTGTTACAGTGACAGACCTGCACCCACCAGTACTGTACCCCAGTGTTATACAGTGACAGACCTGTACCCACCACTACTGTATCCCAGTGTTATAGTGACAGACGTGTACCCAGCATTACTGTACCCTAGTGTTATAAAGTGACAGACCTGTACCCACCAATACTGTACTCCAGTGTTACAGTAATAGATCTGTACCCACCAGTACTGTACCTCAGTGTTATACAGTGACAGACCTGTACCCACCAGTACTGTAACCGTGTTATACAGTGACAGACCTGTACCGACCAGTACTGTACCACAGTGTTATGTAGTGACAGACCTGTCCCCACCAGTACTGTAGTACACCAGTGTTAGTGACAGACCTGTACTCACCAATACTGTACCCCAGTGTTATACAGTGACAGACCTGTACCCACCAGTACTGTACCCTAGTGTTCTATAGTGACAGACCTGTACCCACCAGTACTGTACCCCAGTGTTGTACAATTTCAGACCTGTACCCACCACTTTTATACCCCAGTGTTATACAGTGACAGACCTGTACCCACCAGTACTGTACCCCAGTGTTATACAGTGACAGACCTGTGCCCACCAGTACTGTACCCCAGTGTTATACAGTGACAGACCTGTACCCACCATCACTGTACCCCAGTGTTAGTGACAGACCTGTACCCAGCACCACTGTACCCCAGTGATATACAGTGACAGACCTGCACCCACCAGTACTGTACCCCAGTGGTGTACAGTGACAGACGTGTACCTACCAGTACTGTACCCCAGTGTTATGCAGTGACAGACGTGTACCTACCAGTATTGTACCCCAGTGTTATACAGTGACAGACCTGTACCCACCAGTACTGTACCCCAGTGTTATACAGTGACATACCTCTACCCACCAGTACTGTACAACAGTGGTATACAGTGACAGACCTGTACCCACCAGTACTGTACCCCAGTGTTATACAATTTCAGAACTGTAGCCACCAGTACTGTATCCCAGTGTTATAGTGACAGACGTGTACCCAGCATTACTGTAACCTAGTGTTATAAAGTGACAGACCTGTAACCACCAATACTGTACTCCTGTTACAGTAATAGATCTGTACCCACCAGTACTGTACCTCAGTGTTATACAGTGACAGACCTGTACCCACCAGTACTGTAACCGTGTTATACAGTGATAGACCTGTACCCACCAGTACTGTACCCAAGTGTTATACAGTGACAGACCTGTACCCACCAGTAGTGTACCCCAGTGTTATACAGTGACAGACCTGTACCCACCAGTACTGTACCCCAGTGTTATATAGTGACAGACCTGTATCCAGCAGTACTGTACCCCAGTGTTATACAGTGACAGACCTGTACCCACCAGTACTGTACCCGAGTGTTCTACAGTGACAGACCTGTACCCACCAGTACTGTACCCCAGTGTTATACAATTTCAGACCTGTACCCACTGTTATACAGTGACAGACGTGTACCCACCAGTACTGTACCCCAGTGTTATGCAGTGACAGACCTGTCCCCACCAGTACTGTACACCAGTGTTAGTGACAGACCTGTACTCACCAATACTGTACCCCAGTGTTATACAGTGACAGACCTGTACCCACCAGTACTGTACCCTAGTGTTATACAGTGACAGACCTGTACCCACCAGTACTGTACCCGTGTTATACAGTGACAGAGCTGTACCCACCGATACTGTACCCCAGTGTTATACAGTGACAGACCTGTACCAACCAGTACTGGACCCCAGTGTTACAGTGACAGACCTGTACCCACCAGTACAGTACCAGTGTTTTCAGTGACAGACCCGTGCCTACGTGTACTGTGCCCAGTGTTATACAATTTCAGACCTGTACCCACTAGTACTGTACCCTAGTGTTATCGAGTGACAGACCTGTACCCACCAGTACTGTACCCCAGTGTCACACAGTGACAGACTTGTACCCACCAGTACTGTACCCCAGTGTTATAGTGACAGACCTGTACGCACCTGCACTGTACCTCAGTGTTGTACAGTGAAAGACCTGTACCCACCAGTACTGTACCCCAGTGTTTTCAGTGACAGACCTGTACCCACCAGTACAGTACCCCAGTGTTTTCAGTGACAGACCCGTGCCCACGTGTACTGTACCCCAGTGTTATACATTTTCAGACCTGTACCCACTAGTACTGTACCCTCGTGTTATCGAGTGACAGACCTGTACCCACCAGTACTGTACCCCAGTGTCACACAGTGACAGACCTTTACCCACCAGTACTGTACCCGTGTTAGTGACAGACGTGTACCCACCAATACTGTACCCCAGTGTTATACAGTGACAGACGTGTAACCACCAGTACTGTACCCCAGTGTTATACAGTGACAGACGTGTACCCACCAATACTGTTCCAGTGTTTTCAGTGACAGACCCGTGCCTACGTGTACTGTGCCCAGTGTTATACAATTTCAGACCTGTACCCACTAGTACTGTACCCGAGTGTTATCGAGTGACAGACCTGTACCCACCTGTACTGTACCCCAGTGTTATAGTGACAGACCTGTACGCACCTGCACTGTACCTCAGTGTTGTACAGTGACATACCTGTACCCACCAGTACGGTACCCGTGTTACAGTGACAGACCTGTGCCTACGTGTACTGTTCCCCAGTGTTATACAATTTCAGACCTGTACCCACCAGTACTGTATCCCAGTGTTATAGTGACAGACCTGTACCCAGCATTACTGTACCCCAGTGTTATACAGTGACAGACCTGTACCGACCAATACTGTACTCCAGTGTTACAGTAATAGATCTGTACCCACCAGTACTGTACCCCAGTGTTATACAGTGACGGACCTGTACCCACCAGTACTGTAACCGTGTTATACAGTGACAAACCTGTACCCACCAGTACTGTACCCAAGTGTTATACAGTGACAGACCTGTACCTACCAGTACTGTACCCCAGTGTTAGTGACAGACCTGTACCCACCAGTACTGTACTCCAGTGTTATATAGTGACAGACCTGTACCCACCAGTACTGTACCCCAGTGTTGTAGTGACAGACCTGTACCCACCAGTACTGTATCCTAGTGTTCTACAGTGACAGAACTGTATCCACCAGTACTGTACCCCAGTGTTGTACAATTTCAGACCTGTACCCACTGTTATACAGTGACAGACGTGGACCCACCAGTACTGTACCCCAGTGTTATACAGTGACAGACCTGTCCCCACCAGTACTGTACACCAGTGTTAGTGACAGACCTGTACTCACCAATACTGTACCCGTGTTATACAGTGACAGACCTGTACCCACCAGTACTGTACCCTAGTGTTATACAGTGACAGACCTGTAATCACCAGTACTGTACCCGTGTTATACAGTGACAGAGCTGTACCCACCAATACTGTACCCCAGTGTTATACAGTGACAGATCTGTACCCACCAATATTATACCACAGTGTTATACAGTGACAGACCTGTACCCACCAGTACAGTACCCCAGTGTTTTCAGTGACAGACCTGTGCCCACGTGTACTGTACTCCAGTGTTATACAATTTCAGACCTGTACTCACTGGTACTGTACACTCGTGTTATAGAGTGACAGACCTGTACCCACCAATACTGTACCCCAGTGTTATACAGTGACAGAAGTGTAACCACCAGTACTGTACCTCAGTGTTATAGTGACTGACCTGTACCAACCAACACTGTACCCCAGTGTTAGTGACAGACCTGTACCCACCAGTACTGTACCCCAGTGTTATACAGTGACAGACGTGTACCCACCAATACTGTACCCTAGTGTTATACAGTGACAGACCTGTACCTACAAGTACTGTACCCCAGTGTTATACAGTGACAGATGTGTACCCACCAATACTGTACCCTAGTGTTATAGTGACAGACCTGTACCAACCAGTACTGTACCCCAATGTTATACAATTTCAGACCTGTACCCACTAGTACTGTACCCCAGTGTTATACAGTGACAGACCTGTACCCACTAGTACTGTAACCCAGTGTTACACAGTGACAGACCTGTACCCTTCAGTACTGTACCCCAGTGTTATACAGTGACAGACCTGTACCCACTAGTACTGTACCCCAGTGTCACACAGTGACAGAGCTACACCCACTAGTACTGTACCCCAGTGTTGTACAGTGACAGACCTGTACCCACCAGTACTGTACCCCAGTGTCACACAGTGACAGACCTGTACCCACCAGTACTGTACCCCAGTGTCACACAGTGACAGACCTGTACCCACCTGCACTGTACCCCAGTGTTATACAGTGACAGATGTGTACCCACCAGTACTGTACCCCAGTGTTATACACTGACTGTCCTGTACCCACCAATACTGTACCCGTGTTACACAGTGACAGATCTGTACCCACCAGTACTGTTCCCCAGTTTTATAGTGACAGACCTGTACCCACCAGTAATGTACCCGTGTTATAGAGTGACAGACCTGTACCCACCAATACTGTACCCGTGTTAAACAGTGAAAGACCTGTACCCACCAGTACTGTACCCCAGTGTTATAAAGTGACAGACCTGTACCCACCAGTGCTGTACCCCAGTGTTATACAGTGACAGACCTGTTCCCACCAGTACAGTACCCCAGTGTTTTCAGTGACAGACCAGTGCCCACGTGTACTGTACCCCAGTGTTATACAGCGACAGACCTGTTTCCACCAGTACTGTACCCCAGTGTTATACAGTGACAGACCTGTAGCCGCCAGTAATCTAACGCAGTGTTATACAGTGACAGACCTGTACCAACCAGTACTGTACCCAGTGTTATACAGTGACAGACCTGTACCCGCCAGTAATCTTACACAGTGTTATAGTGACAGACCTGTACCCACTAGTACTGTACCCAGTGTTATACAGTGACAGACCTGTACCCGCCAGTAATCTAACGCAGTGTTATACAGTGACAGACCTGTACCAATCAGTACTGTACCCCAGTGTTATACAGTGACAGACCTGTACCCACCAATACTGTACCCCAGTGTTAAACAGTGACGGACCTGTACACACCAGTACTGTACCCCAGTGTTAAACAGTGACGGACCTGTACCCACCAGTACTGTACCCCAGTGTTATACAGTGACAGACCTGTACCCACCAGTACTGTACCCCAGTGTTAAACAGTGACGGTCCTGTACCCACCAGTACTGTACCTCAGTGTTATACAGTGACAGACCTGTACCCACCAGTACTGTACCCCAGTGTTATACAGTGACAGACCTGTACCCACCAGTACTGTACCCGTGTCACACAGTGACAGACCTGTACCCACCTGCACTGCACCCCAGTGTTATACAGTGACAGACGTGTACCCACCAGTACTGTACCCCAGTGTTATACACTGACTGACCTGTACCTACCAATACTGTACCCGTGTTACACAGTGACAGACCTGTACCCACCAATATTATACCCCAGTGTTCTCGTGACAGACCTGTACCCACCAGTACAGTACCCCAATGTTTTCAGTGACAGACCCGTGCCCACGTGTACTGTACCCCAGTGTTATACAATTTCAGACCTGTACCCACCAGTACTGTACACCAGTGTTATACAGTGACAGACCTGTACCCACCAGTACTGTACCCCAGTGTTACACAGTGACTGACCTGTACCCACCAGTACTGTGCCCCAGTGTTACAGTGACAGACCTGTACCCACCAGTACTGTATCCCAATGTTATACAGTGACAGACCCGTACCCACCAGTACTGTACCCTAGTATTATACAGTGACGGACCTGTACCCACCAGTACAGTACCCCACTGTTATACAGTGACAGACCCGTACCCACCAGAACTGACCCCGTGTTAGTGACAGACCTGTACCCACCACTTTTATACCCCAGTGTTATACAGTGACAGACCTGTACCCACCACTACTGTACCCTAGTGTTATACAGTGACAGACCTGTACCCACCAGTACTGTACCCCAGTGTGAAACAGTGACAGACCTATACCCACCAGTACTGTACCCCAGTGTTATACAGTGACAGACCTGTACCCACCAATACTGTACCCCAGTGTTATACAGTGACAGACCTATACCCACCAGTACTGTACACAAGTGTTATACAGTGACAGATCTGTACCCACCAATACTGTACCCCAGTGTTATACAGTGACAGACCTGTACCCACCAGTACTGTACCCCAGTGTTATACAGTGACAGACCTGTACCCACCAGTACTGTGCCCCAGTGTTAGTGACAGACCTGTACCCACCAGTACTGTACCCCAATGTTATACAGTGACAGACCCGTAACCACCAGTACTGTACCCCAGTGTTATGTAGTGACAGACGTGTACCTACCAGTATTGTACCCCAGTGTTATACAGTGACAGACCTGTACCCACCAGTACTGTACCCCAGTGTTATACAGTGACATGCCTCTACCCACCAGTACTGTACAACAGTGGTATACAGTGACAGACCTGTACCCACCAGTACTGTACCCGAGTGTTATACAGTGACAGACCTGTACCCACCAGGACTATACCCGAGTGTTATACAGTGACAGACCTGTACCCACCAGGACTGTACCCGAGTGTTATACAGTGACAGACCTGTACCCACCAGTACAGTACCCCAGTGTTATACAGTGACAAACTTGTACCCACCAGTACTGTACCCCAGTGTTATACAGTGACAAACTTGTACCCACCAGTACTGTACCCCAGTGTTCCACAGTGACAGACCTGCACCCACCAGTACTGTACCCCGGTGTTATACAGCGACAGACCTGTACCCACCAGTACTGTACCCCAGTGTTATACAAGTTCAGACCTGTAGCAACAGTACTGTACCCCAGTGTTATACAATTTCAGACCTGTACCCACTAGTACTGTACCCTAGTGTTATAGTGACAGACCTGTACCCACCAGTACTGTACCCCAGTGTTGATGACAGACCTGCACCCACCAGTACTGTACCCCAGTGTTATACAGTGACAGACCTGTACCCATCACTACTGTACCCCAGTGTTACACAGTGACAGACCTGTACCCACCAGTACTGTAACCGTGTTATACAGTGACAGACCTGTACCCACCAGTACTGTACCCTAGTGTTCTATAGTGACAGACCTGTACCCACCAGTACTGTACCCCAGTGTTGTACAATTTCAGACCTGTACCCACTGTTATACAGTGACAGACATGTACCCACCAGTACTGTACCCCAGTGTTATACAGTGACAGACCTTTACCCACCAATATTATACCCCAGTGTTATAGTGACAGACCTGTACCCACCAGTACAGTACCCCAATGTTTTCAGTGACAGACCTGTGCCGTGTACTGTACCCCAGTGTTATACAATTTCAGACCTGTACCCACTAGTACTGTACCCTCGTGTTATAGAGTGACAGACTTGTACCCACCAGTACTGTACCCCAGTGTCACACAGTGACAGACCTGTACCCACCAGTACTGTACCCCAGTGGTATGCAGTGACAGACCTGTACCCACCAGTACTGTACCCCAGTGTTAGTGACAGACCTGTACCCACCAGTACTGTACCCCAGTGTTACACAGTGACTGACCTGTACCCACCAGTACTGTGCCCCAGTGTTACAGTGACAGACCTGTATCCACCAGTACTGTATCCCAATGTTATACAGTGACAGACTCGTACCCACCAGTACTGTACCCTAGTGTTATACAGTGACAGACCTGTACCCACCAGTACTGTACCCCAGTGTTATACAGTGACAGACCTGTACCCACCAGTACTGTACCCCAGTGTTATACAGTGACAGACCTGTACCCACCAGTACCGTACCCTAGTGTTATACAGTGACAGACCTGTACCCACCAGTACTGTACCCCACTGTTATACAGTGACAGACCCGTACCCACCAGAACTGACCCCGTGTTAGTGACAGACCTGTACCCACCACTTTTATACCCCAGTGTTATACAGTGACAGACCTGTACCCACCACTACTGTACCCTAGTGTTATACAGTGACAGACCTGTACCCACCAGTACTGTACACAGTGTTATACAGTGACAGACCTGTACCCACCAGTACTGTACCCCAGTGTTATAAACTGAGACTTGAACCCACCAGTACTGTACCCCAGTGTTATAAAGTGACAGACCTGTACCCACCAGTGCTGTACCCCAGTGTTATACAGTGACAGACCTGTTCCCACCAGGACAGTACCCCAGTGTTTTCAGTGACAGACCAGTGCCCACGTGTACTGTACCCCAGTGTTATACAGCGACAGACCTGTACCACTAGTACTGTACCCAGTGTTATACAGTGACAGACCTGTACCCGCCAGTAATCTAACGCAGTGTTATACAGTGACGGACCTGTACCTACCAATACTGTACCCGTGTTACACAGTGACAGATCTGTACCCACCAGTACTGTACCCCAGTTTTATAGTGACAGACCTGTACCCACCAGTACTGTACCCGTGTTATACAGTGACAGACCTGTACCCACCAATACTGTACCCGTGTCACACAGTGACAGACCTGTACCCACCAGTACTGTACCCTGTTTTATACAGTGACAGACTTGTACCCACCAGTATTGTACCCCAGTGTTATACAGTGACAAACCTATACCCACCAGTACTGTACCCCAGTGTTATAAAGCGACTGACCTGTACCCACCGGTACTGTACCCCAGTGTTATACAGTGACTGACCTGCACCCACCAATACTATACCCCAGTGTTACACAGTGACAGACCTGTACCCACCAGTACTGTACCCCAGTTTTATACAGTGACAGACCTGTACCCACCAGTACTGTACCCCAGTGTTATAAAGTCAAAGACCTGTACCCACCAGTGCTGTACCCCAGTGTTTTCAGTGACAGTCCAGTTCCCACATGTACTGTACGCCAGTGTTGTACAGTGACAGACCTGTACCCACCAGTACTGTACACCAGTGGTATACAGTGACAGACCTGTGCCCACCAGTACTGTACCCGTGTTATAGAGTGACAGACCTGTACCCACCAGTACAGTAACCCAGTGTTTTCCGTCACAGACCAGTGCCCACCAATACTGTACCCCAGTGTTATACAAGTTCAGACCTGTAGCAACAGTACTGTACCCCAGTGTTATACAATTTCAGACCTGTACCCACTAGTACTGTACCCTAGTGTCATAGTGACAGACCTGTATCCACCAGTACTGTACCCCAGTGTTATACAGTGACAGACCTGTACCCACCAGTACTATACCCGTTTTATACAGTGACAGACCTGTACCCACCAGTATTGTACCTCAGTGTTATACAGTGACAGACTTGTACCCAACAGTACTGTACCCCAGTGGTATACAGTGACAGACGTGTACCCACCTGCACTGTACCTCAGTGTTGTACAGTCACAGACCTGTACTCACCAGTACTGTACCCCAGTGGTATACAGTGACAGACCTGTGCCCACCAGTACTGTACCCGTGTTGTAGAGTGACAGACCTGTACCCACCAGTACAGTAACCCAGTGTTTTCCGTCACAGACCAGTGCCCACCAATACTGTACCCCAGTGTTATACAGCGACAGACCTGTATCCACCAGTACTGTACCCCAGTGTTATACAAGTTCAGACCTGTAGCAACAGTACTGTACCCCAGTGTTATACAATTTCAGACCTGTACCCACTAGTACTGTACCCTAGTGTCATAGTGACAGACCTGTACCCACCAGTACTGTACCCCAGTGTTACACAGTGACAGACCTGCACCCACCAGTACTGTACCCCAGTGTTATACAGTGACAGACCTGTACCCACCAGTACTGTATCCCAGCGTTATACAGTGACAGACCTGTACACACCAGTACTGTACCCCAGTTATACATTGACAGACCTGTACCCACCAGTACTGTACCCCAGTGTTATACAGTGACAGACTTGTACCCACCAGTACTGTACCCCAGTGTTATACAGTGACAGACCAGTACCCACCAGTACTGTACCCCAGTGTTATACACTGACAGACCTGTACCCACCAGTACTGTACCCCAGATTTATACAGTGACAGACCTGTACCCACCAATATTATACCAGTGTTATACAGTGACAGAACTGTACCCACCAGTGCTGCACCCCAGTGTTCTACAGTGACAGACCTGTTCCCACCAGTACAGTACCCCAGTGTTTTCAGTGACAGATCAGTGCCCACGTGTACTATACCCCAGTGTTCTACAGCGACAGACCTGTACCCACCAGTACTGTACCGCAGTGTTATACAGTGACAGACCTGTACCCACCAGTTCTGTAACCCAGTGTTATACAGTGACAGACCTGTACCCGCCAGTACTGTACCCGTGTTACAGTGACAGACCCGTGCCTACGTGTACTGTGCCCCAGTATTATACAATTTCAGACCTGTACCCACCAGTACTGTACCCCAGTGTTAAAAAGTGACAGACGTGTACCCACCAATACTGTACCCCAGTGTTATAAAATTTCAGACCTGTACCCACCAGTACTGTATCCCAGTGTTATAGTGACAGACCTGTACCCACCAGTACTGTAACCGTGTTATACAGTTATAGACCTGTACCCACCAGTACTGTACCCAAGTGTTATACAGTGACAGACCTGTACCCACCAGTACTGTACCCCAGTGTTAGTGACAGACCTGTACCCACCAGTACTGTACTCCAGTGTTATGTAGTGACAGACCTGTACCCACCAGTACTGTACCCCAGTGTTATACAGTAACAGACTTGTACCCACCCGCACTGTACTCCAGTGGTATGTAGTGACAGACGTGTATCCACCAGTACTGTACCCCAGTGTTATACAGTGACAGACCTGTCCCCACCAGTACTGTACACCAGTGTTAGTGACAGACCTGTACTCACCAATACTGTACCCGTGTTATACAGTGACAGACCTGTACCCACCAGTACTGTACCCGTGTTATACAGTGACAGAGCTGTACCCACCAATACTGTACCCCAGTGTTATACAGTGACAGACCTGTACCCACCAGTACTGTACCCCAGTGTTATACAGTGACAGACCTGTACCCACCAATATTATACCAGTGTTAGTGACAGACCTGTACTCACCAATACTGTACCCGTGTTATACAGTGACAGACCTGTACCCACCAGTACTGTACCCGTGTTATACAGTGACAGAGCTGTACCCACCAATACTGTACCCCAGTGTTATACAGTGACAGACCTGTACCCACCAGTACTGTACCCCAGTGTTATACAGTGACAGACCTGTACCCACCAATATTATACCAGTGTTATACAGTGACAGACCTGTACCCACCAGTACAGTACCCCAGTGTTTTCAGTGACAGACCTGTGCCCACGTGTACTGTACCCCAGTGTTATACAATTTCAGACCTGTACCCACTAGTACTGTACCCCAGTGTTATACAGTGACAGACCTGTACCCCCCTGCACTGTACCCCAGTGTTATAGTGACAGATCTGTACCCACCAATACTGTACCCGTGTTACACAGTGACAGACCTGTACCCACCAGTACTGTACCCCAGTTTTATACAGTGACAGACCTGTTCCCACCAGTACAGTACCCCAGTGTTTTCCGTGACAGACCAGGGCCCTCGTGTACTGTACCCCAGTGTTATACAGCGACAGACCTGTATCCACCAGTACTGTACCCCAGTGTTGTACAATTTCAGACCTGTACCCACTAGTACTGTACCCTAGTGTCATAGTGACAGACCTGTACCCACCAGTACTGTACCCCAATGTTATACATTGACAGACCCGTACCCACCAGTACTGACCCCGTGTTACAGTGACAGACCTGTACACACCAGTACTGTACCCCAGTAATAGTGACAGACCTGTACCCACCAGTACTGTATCCCAGTGTTATACAGTGACAGACCTGTACACACCAGTACTGTACCCCAGTTTTATACAGTGACAGACCTGTTCCCACCAGTACAGTACCCCAGTATTTTCCGTGACAGACCAGTGCCCATGTGTACTGTACTCCAGTGTTATACAGCGACAGACCTGTATCCACCAGTACTGTACCCCAGTGTTATACAAGTTCAGACCTGCAGCAACAGTACTGTACCCCAGTGTTATACAATTTCAGACCTGTACCCACTAGTACTGCACCCTAGTGTCATAGTGACAGACCTGCACCCACCAGTACTGTACCCCAGTGTTATACAGTGACAAACCTGTACCCACCAGTACTATACCCGTTTTATACAGTGACAGACCTGTACCCACCAGTACTGTACCCCAGTGTTATACAGTGACAGACCTGTACCCACCAGTACTGTATCCCAGTGACAGACCTGTACACACCAGTACTGTACCCCAGTTATACAGTGACAGACCTGTACCCACCAGTACTGTACCCCAGTGTTATACAGTAACAGACCTGTACCCACCAGTACTGTACCCCAGTGTTATACAGTGACAGACCTGTACCCACCAATACTGTATCGCAGTGTTATACACTGATAGACCTGTACCCACTAGTACTGTACCCCAGATTTATACAGTGACAGACCTGTACCCACCAATATTATACCAGTGTTATACATTGACAGCCCTGTACCCACCAGTACAGTACCCCAGTGTTTTCAGTGACAGATCAGTGCCCACGTGTACTATACCCCAGTGTTCTACAGCGACAGACCTGTACCCACCAGTACTGTACCCAAGTGTTATACAGTGACAGACCTGTACCCACCAGTACTGTACCCCAGTGTTATACAGTGACGGACCTGTACCCACCAGTACTGTACCCCAGTACGGTACAGTGACAGAAGTGTACCTACCAGTACTGTACGACAGTGTTATACAGTGACCAACCTGTACGCACCAGTACTGTACCCCAGTGTTATACAGTGACTGACCTGCACCCACCAATACTATACCCCAGTGTTACACAGTGACAGACCTTACCCACCAGGACTGTACCCCAGTTTTATAGTGACAGACCTGTACCCACCAATACTGTACCCACTGTTATACAGTGACAGACCTGCACCCACCAGTACTGTACCTCAGCGTTATACAGTGGCAGACCTGTACCCACCAGTACTGTATCCTAGTGTTCTACAGTGACAGACCTGTACCCACCAGTACTGTACCTCAGTGTTATACTGTGACAGACGTGTACCCACCAGTACTGTACCCCAGTGTTATATAGTGACAGACCTGTACCCACCAGTACTGTACCCCAGTGTTATACAGTGACAGACCTGCACCCACCAGTACTGTACCCCAGTGTTATACACTGACAGACCTGCACCCACCAGTACTGTACCCCAGTGTTATACAGTGACAGACCTGTACCCACCAGTACTGTACCCCAGTGTTATACAGTGACAGACCTGTACCCACCAGTACTGTACCCCAATGTTATACAGTGACAGACCTGCACCCACCAGTACTGTACCCCAGTGTTATACACTGACAGACCTGCACCCACCAGTACTGTATCCCAGTGTTACACAGTGACAGACCTGTACCCACCAGTACTGTACCCCAGTGTTATACAGTGACAGACCTGTACCCACCAGTACTGTACCCCAGTGTTACACAGTGACAGACCTCTACACACCAGTACTGTACCCCAGTGGTGTACAGTGACAGACGTGTACCCACCTGCACTGTACCTCAGTGTTGTACAGTGACAGACCTGTACTCACCAGTACTGTACTCCAGTGGTATACAGTGACAGACCTGTGCCCACCAGTACTGTACCCGTGTTGTAGAGTGACAGACCTGTACCCACCAGTACAGTAACCCAGTGTTTTCCGTCACAGACCAGTGCCCACCAATACTGTACCCCAGTGTTATACAGCGACAGACCTGTATCCACCAGTACTGTACCCCAGTGTTATACAAGTTCAGACCTGTAGCAACAGTACTGTACCCCAGTGTTATACAATTTCAGACCTGTACACACTAGTACTGTACCCTAGTGTTATACAGCAACAGACCTGTACCCATCAGTACTGTACCCCAGTGTTATACAGTGACAGACCTGCACCCACCAGTACTGTACCCCAGTGTTATACACTGACAGACCTGCACCCACCAGTACTGTACCCCAGTGTTATACAGTGACAGACCTGTACCCACCAGTACTGTACCCCAGTGTTATACAGTGACAGACCTGTACCCACCAGTACTGTACCCCAGTGTTATACAGTGACAGACCTGCACCCACAAGTACTGTACCCCAGTGTTATACACTGACAGACCTGTACCCACCAGTAAAGTACGTCAGTGTTATACAGTGACAGGCCTGTACCCACCAGTACTGTACCACAGTGTTATAGAGTGACAGACCTGTACCCACCAGTACTGTACCCCAGTGTTAGACAGTGACAGACTTGTACCCACCAGTACTGTACCCCAGTGTTATACAGTGACAGACCAGTACCCACCAGTACTGTACCCCAGTGTTATACACTGACAGACCTGTACCCACCAGTACTGTACCCCAGATTTATACAGTGACAGACCTGTACCCACCAATATTATACCAGTGTTATACAGTGACAGAACTGTACCCACCAGTGCTGCACCCCAGTGTTCTACAGTGACAGACCTGTTCCCACCAGTACAGTACCCCAGTGTTTTCAGTGACAGATCAGTGCCCACGTGTACTATACCCCAGTGTTCTACAGCGACAGACCTGTACCCATCAGTACTGTACCCCAGTGTTATACAGTGACAGACCTGTACGCACCAGTTCTGCAACCCAGTGTTATACAGTGACAGACCTGTACACGCCAGTACTGTACCCGTGTTACAGTGACAGACCCGTGCCTACGTGTACTGTGCCCCAGTATTATACAATTTCAGACCTGTACCCACCAGTACTGTACCCCAGTGTTAAAAAGTGACAGACGTGTACCCACCAATACTGTACCCCAGTGTTATAAAATTTCAGACCTGTACCCACCAGTACTGTATCCCAGTGTTATAGTGACAGACCTGTACCCACCAGTACAGTAACCCAGTGTTTTCCGTCACAGACCAGTGCCCACCAATACTGTACCCCAGTGTTATACAGCGACAGACCTGTATCCACCAGTACTGTACCCCAGTGTTATACAAGTTCAGACCTGTACACACTAGTACTGTACCCTAGTGTTATACAGCAACAGACCTGTACCCATCAGTACTGTACCCCAGTGTTATACAGTGACAGACCTGCACCCACCAGTACTGCACCCCAGTGTTATACACTGACAGACCTGCACCCACCAGTACTGTACCCCAGTGTTATACAGTGACAGACCTGTACCCACCAGTACTGTACCCCAGTGTTATACAGTGACAGACCTGTACCCACCAGTACTGTACCCCAGTTATACATTGACAGACCTGTACCCACCAGTACTGTACCCCAGTGTTATACAGTGACAGACTTGTACCCACCAGTACTGTACCCCAGTGTTATACAGTGACAGACCAGTACCCACCAGTACTGTACCCCAGTGTTATACAGTGACAGACCTGTACCCACCAGTACTGTACCCCAGTTATACATTGACAGACCTGTACCCACCAGTACTGTACCCCAGTGTTATACAGTGACAGACTTGTACCCACCAGTACTGTACCCCAGTGTTATACAGTGACAGACCAGTACCCACCAGTACTGTACCCCAGTGTTATACACTGACAGACCTGTACCCACCAGTACTGTACCCCAGATTTATACAGTGACAGACCTGTACCCACCAATATTATACCAGTGTTATACAGTGACAGAACTGTACCCACCAGTGCTGCACCCCAGTGTTCTACAGTGACAGACCTGTTCCCACCAGTACAGTACCCCAGTGTTTTCAGTGACAGATCAGTGCCCACGTGTACTATACCCCAGTGTTCTACAGCGACAGACCTGTACCCACCAGTACTGTACCCCAGTGTTATACAGTGACAGACCTGTACCCACCAGTTCTGTAACCCAGTGTTATACAGTGACAGACCTGTACCCGCCAGTACTGTACCCGTGTTACAGTGACAGACCCGTGCCTACGTGTACTGTGCCCCAGTATTATACAATTTCAGACCTGTACCCACCAGTACTGTACCCCAGTGTTAAAAAGTGACAGACGTGTACCCACCAATACTGTACCCCAGTGTTATAAAATTTCAGACCTGTACCCACCAGTACTGTATCCCAGTGTTATAGTGACAGACCTGTACCCACCAGTACTGTAACCGTGTTATACAGTTATAGACCTGTACCCACCAGTACTGTACCCAAGTGTTATACAGTGACAGACCTGTACCCACCAGTACTGTACCCCAGTGTTAGTGACAGACCTGTACCCACCAGTACTGTACTCCAGTGTTATGTAGTGACAGACCTGTACCCACCAGTACTGTACCCCAGTGTTATACAGTGACAGACTTGTACCCACCCGCACTGTACTCCAGTGTTATGTAGTGACAGACGTGTACCCACCAGTACTGTACCCCAGTGTTATACAGTGACAGACCTGTCCCCACCAGTACTGCACACCAGTGTTAGTGACAGACCTGTACTCACCAATACTGTACCCGTGTTATACAGTGACAGACCTGTACCCACCAGTACTGCACCCGTGTTATACAGTGACAGAGCTGTACCCACCAATACTGTACCCCAGTGTTATACAGTGACAGACCTGTACCCACCAGTACTGTACCCCAGTGTTATACAGTGACAGACCTGTACCCGCCAATATTATACCAGTGTTATACAGTGACAGACCTGTACCCACCAGTACAGTACCCCAGTGTTTTCAGTGACAGACCTGTGCCTACATGTACTGTACCCCAGTGTTATACAATTTCAGACCTGTACCCACTAGTACTGTACCCCAGTGTTATACAGTGACAGACCTGTACCCCCCCTGCACTGTACCCCAGTGTTATAGTGACAGACCTGTACCCACCAATACTGTACCCGTGTTACACAGTGACAGACCTGTACCCACCAGTACTGTACCCCAGTTTTATACAGTGACAGACCTGTTCCCACCAGTACAGTGCCCCAGTGTTTTCCGTGACAGACCAGTGCCCTCGTGTACTGTACCCCAGTGTTATACAGCGACAGACCTGTATCCACCAGTACTGTACCCCAGTGTTGTACAATTTCAGACCTGTACCCACTAGTACTGTACCCTAGTGTCATAGTGACAGACCTGTACCCACCAGTACTGTACCCCAATGTTATACATTGACAGACCCGTACCCACCAGTACTGACCCCGTGTTACAGTGACAGACCTGTACACACCAGTACTGTACCCCAGTAATAGTGACAGACCTGTACCCACCAGTACTGTATCCCAGTGTTATACAGTGACAGACCTGTACACACCAGTACTGTAGCCCAGTTTTATACAGGGACAGACCTGTTCCCACCAGTACAGTACCCCAGTATTTTCCGTGACAGACCAGTGCCCATGTGTACTGTACTCCAGTGTTATACAGCGACAGACCTGTATCCACCAGTACTGTACCCCAGTGTTATACAAGTTCAGACCTGCAGCAACAGTACTGTACCCCAGTGTTATACAATTTCAGACCTGTACCCACTAGTACTGCACCCTAGTGTCATAGTGACAGACCTGCACCCACCAGTACTGTACCCCAGTGTTATACAGTGACAAACCTGTACCCACCAGTACTATACCCGTGTTATACAGTGACAGACCTGTACCCACCAGTACTGTACCCCAGTGTTATACAGTGACAGACCTGTACCCACCAGTACTGTATCCCAGTGACAGACCTGTACACACCAGTACTGTACCCCAGTTATACAGTGACAGACCTGTACCCACCAGTACTGTACCCCAGTGTTATACAGTAACAGACCTGTACCCACCAGTACTGTACCCCAGTGTTATACAGTGACAGACCTGTACCCACCAATACTGTATCGCAGTGTTATACACTGATAGACCTGTACCCACTAGTACTGTACCCCAGATTTATACAGTGACAGACCTGTACCCACCAATATTATACCAGTGTTATACATTGACAGCCCTGTACCCACCAGTACAGTACCCCAGTGTTTTCAGTGACAGATCAGTGCCCACGTGTACTATACCCCAGTGTTCTACAGCGACAGACCTGTATCCACCAGTACTGTACCCCAGTGTTATACAAGTTCAGACCTGTACACACTAGTACTGTACCCTAGTGTTATACAGCAACAGACCTGTACCCATCAGTACTGTACCCCAGTGTTATACAGTGACAGACCTGCACCCACCAGTACTGCACCCCAGTGTTATACACTGACAGACCTGCACCCACCAGTACTGTACCCCAGTGTTATACAGTGACAGACCTGTACCCACCAGTACTGTACCCCAGTGTTATACAGTGACAGACCTGTACCCACCAGTACTGTACCCCAGTGTTATACAGTGACAGACCTGCACCCACCAGTACTGTACCCCAGTGTTATACACTGACAGACCTGCACCCACCAGTACTGTATCCCAGTGTTACACAGTGACAGACCTGTACCCACCAGTACTGTACCCCAGTGTTATACAGTGAGAGACCTGTACCCACCAGTACTGTACCCCAGTGTTATACAGTGACAGACCTGTACCCACCAGTACTGTACCCCAGTGTTACACAGTGACAGACCTGTACCCACCAGTACTGTACCCCAGTGTTATACAGTGACAGACCTGTACCCACCAGTACTGTACCCCAGTGTTATACACTGACAGACCTGCACCCACCAGTACTGTACCCGTGTTACACAGTGACAGAACTGTACCCACCAGTACTGTACCCCAGTGTTATACAGTGACAGACCTGTACCCACCAGTACTGTACCCCAGTGTTATACAGTGACAGACCTGTACCCACCAGTTCTGTAACCCAGTGTTATACAGTGACCGACCTGTACCCACCAGTACTGTACCCCAGTGGTGTACAGTGACAGACGTGTACCCACCTGCACTGTACCTCAGTGTTGTACAGTGACAGACCTGTACTCACCAGTACTGTACTCCAGTGGTATACAGTGACAGACCTGTGCCCACCAGTACTGTACCCGTGTTGTAGAGTGACAGACCTGTACCCACCAGTACAGTAACCCAGTGTTTTCCGTCACAGACCAGTGCCCACCAATACTGTACCCCAGTGTTATACAGCGACAGACCTGTATCCACCAGTACTGTACCCCAGTGTTATACAAGTTCAGACCTGTAGCAACAGTACTGTACCCCAGTGTTATACAATTTCAGACCTGTACCCACTAGTAATGTACCCTAGTGTCATAGTGACAGACCTGTACCCACCAGTACTGTACCCCAGTGTTACACAGTGACAGACCTGCACCCACCAGTACTGTACCCCAGTGTTATACAGTGACAGACCTGTACCCACCAGTACTGTATCCCAGCGTTATACAGTGACAGACCTGTACACACAAGTACTGTACCCCAGTTATACATTGACAGACCTGTACCCACCAGTACTGTACCCCAGTGTCATACAGTGACAGACTTGTACCCACCAGTACTGTACCCCAGTGTTATACAGTGACAGACCAGTACCCACCAGTACTGTACCCCAGTGTTATACACTGACAGACCTGTACCCACCAGTACTGTACCCCAGATTTATACAGTGACAGACCTGTACCCACCAATATTATACCAGTGTTATACAGTGACAGAACTGTACCCACCAGTGCTGCACCCCAGTGTTCTACAGTGACAGACCTGTTCCCACCAGTACAGTACCCCAGTGTTTTCAGTGACAGATCAGTGCCCACGTGTACTATACCCCAGTGTTCTACAGCGACAGACCTGTACCCACCAGTACTGTACCCCAGTGTTATACAGTGACAGACCTGTACCCACCAGTTCTGTAACCCAGTGTTATACAGTGACAGACCTGTACCCGCCAGTACTGTACCCGTGTTACAGTGACAGACCCGTGCCTACGTGTACTGTGCCCCAGTATTATACAATTTCAGACCTGTACCCACCAGTACTGTACCCCAGTGTTAAAAAGTGACAGACGTGTACCCACCAATACTGTACCCCAGTGTTATAAAATTTCAGACCTGTACCCACCAGTACTGTATCCCGGTGTTATAGTGACAGACCTGTACCCACCAGTACTGTAACCGTGTTATACAGTTATAGACCTGTACCCACCAGTACTGTACCCAAGTGTTATACAGTGACAGACCTGTACCCACCAGTACTGTACCCCAGTGTTAGTGACAGACCTGTACCCACCAGTACTGTACTCCAGTGTTATGTAGTGACAGACCTGTACCCACCAGTACTGTACCCCAGTGTTATACAGTGACAGACTTGTACCCACCCGCACTGTACTCCAGTGTTATGTAGTGACAGACGTGTACCCACCAGTACTGTACCCCAGTGTTATACAGTGACAGACCTGTCCCCACCAGTACTGTACACCAGTGTTAGTGACAGACCTGTACCCACCAATATTATACCAGTGTTATACATTGACAGCCCTGTACCCACCAGTACAGTACCCCAGTGTTTTCAGTGACAGATCAGTGCCCACGTGTACTATACCCCAGTGTTCTACAGCGACAGACCTGTACCCACCAGTACTGTACCCAAGTGTTATACAGTGACAGACCTGTACCCACCAGTACTGTACCCCAGAGTTATACAGTGACGGACCTGTACCCACCAGTACTGTACCCCAGTACTGTACAGTGACAGTCGTGTACCTACCAGTACTGTACGACAGTGTTATACAGTGACCAACCTGTACGCACCAGTACTGTACCCCAGTGTTATACAGTGACTGACCTGCACCCACCAATACTATACCCCAGTGTTACACAGTGACAGACCTTACCCACCAGTACTGTACCCCAGTTTTATACTGACAGACCTGTACCCACCAATACTGTACCCACTGTTATACAGTGACAGACCTGCACCCACCAGTACTGTACCTCAGCGTTATACAGTGGCAGACCTGTACCCACCAGTACTGTATCCTAGTGTTCTACAGTGACAGACCTGTACCCACCAGTACTGTACCTCAGTGTTATACTGTGACAGACGGGTACCCACCAGTACTGTACCCCAGTGTTATATAGTGACAGACCTGTACCCACCAGTACTGTACCCCAGTGTTATACAGCAACAGACCTGTACCCATCAGTACTGTACCCCAGTGTTATACAGTGACAGACCTGCACCCACCAGTACTGCACCCCAGTGTTATACACTGACAGACCTGCACCCACCAGTACTGTACCCCAGTGTTATACAGTGACAGACCTGTACCCACCAGTACTGTACCCCAGTGTTATACAGTGACAGACCTGTACCCACCAGTACTGTACCCCAGTGTTATACAGTGACAGACCTGCACCCACCAGTACTGTACCCCAGTGTTATACACTGACAGACCTGCACCCACCAGTACTGTATCCCAGTGTTACACAGTGACAGACCTGTACCCACCAGTACTGTACCCCAGTGTTATACAGTGAGAGACCTGTACCCACCAGTACTGTACCCCAGTGTTATACAGTGACAGACCTGTACCCACCAGTACTGTACCCCAGTGTTACACAGTGACAGACCTGTACCCACCAGTACTGTACCCCAGTGTTATACAGTGACAGACCTGTACCCACCAGTACTGTACCCCAGTGTTATACACTGACAGACCTGCACCCACCAGTACTGTACCCGTGTTACACAGTGACAGACCTGTACCTACCAGTACTGTACCCCAGTGTTATACAGTGACAGACCTGTACCCACCAGTACTGTACCCCAGTGTTATACAGTGACAGACCTGTACCCACCAGTTCTGTAACCCAGTGTTATACAGTGACCGACCTGTACCCACCAGTACTGTACCTCAGTGGTGTACAGTGACAGACGTGTACCCACCTGCACTGTACCTCAGTGTTGTACAGTGACAGACCTGTACTCACCAGTACTGTACTCCAGTGGTATACAGTGACAGACCTGTGCCCACCAGTACTGTACCCGTGTTGTAGTGTGACAGACCTGTACCCACCAGTACAGTAACCCAGTGTTTTCCGTCACAGACCAGTGCCCACCAATACTGTACCCCAGTGTTATACAGCGACAGACCTGTATCCACCAGTACTGTACCCCAGTGTTATACAAGTTCAGACCTGTAGCAACAGTACTGCACCCCAGTGTTATACAATTTCAGACCTGTACCCACTAGTACTGTACCCTAGTGTTATACAGCAACAGACCTGTACCCATCAGTACTGTACCCCAGTGTTATACAGTGACAGACCTGCACCCACCAGTACTGTACCCCAGTGTTATACACTGACAGACCTGCACCCACCAGTACTGTACCCCAGTGTTATACAGTGACAGACCTGTACCCACCAGTACTGTACCCCAGTGTTATACAGTGACAGACCTGTACCCACCAGTACTGTACCCCAGTGTTATACAGTGACAGACCTGCACCCACCAGTACTGTACCCCAGTGTTATACACTGACAGACCTGCATCCACCAGTACTGTATCCCAGTGTTACACAGTGACAGACCTGTACCCACCAGTACTGTACCCCAGTGTTATACAGTGAGAGACCTGTACCCACCAGTACTGTACCCCAGTGTTATACAGTGACAGACCTGTACCCACCAGTACTGTACCCCAGTGTTACACAGTGACAGACCTGTACCCACCAGTACCGTACCCCAGTGTTATACAGTGACAGACCTGTACCCACCAGTACTGTACCCCAGTGTTATACACTGACAGACCTGTACCCACCAGTACAGTAACCCAGTGTTTTCCGTCACAGACCAGTGCCCACCAATACTGTACCCCAGTGTTATACAGCGACAGACCTGTATCCACCAGTACTGTACCCCAGTGTTATACAAGTTCAGACCTGTAGCAACAGTACTGTACCCCAGTGTTATACAATTTCAGACCTGTACCCACTAGTACTGTACCCTAGTGTCATAGTGACAGACCTGTACCCACCAGTACTGTACCCCAGTGTTACACAGTGACAGACCTGCACCCACCAGTACTGTACCCCAGTGTTATACAGTGACAGACCTGTACCCACCAGTACTGTATCCCAGCGTTATACAGTGACAGACCTGTACACATCAGTATTGTACCCCAGTTATACATTGACAGACCTGTACCCACCAGTACTGTACCCCAGTGTTATACAGTGACAGACTTGTACCCAGCAGTGCTGCACCCCAGTGTTCTACAGTGACAGACCTGTTCCCACCAGTACAGTACCCCAGTGTTTTCAGTGACAGATCAGTGCCCACGTGTACTATACCCCAGTGTTCTACAGCGACAGACCTGTACCCACCAGTACTGTACCCCAGTGTTATACAGTGACAGACCTGTACCCACCAGTTCTGTAACCCAGTGTTATACAGTGACAGACCTGTACCCGCCAGTACTGTACCCGTGTTACAGTGACAGACGTGTACCCACCAATACTGTACCCCAGTGTTATAAAATTTCAGACCTGTACCCACCAGTACTGTATCCCAGTGTTATAGTGACAGACCTGTACCCACCAGTACTGTAACCGTGTTATACAGTTATAGACCTGTACCCACCAGTACTGTACCCAAGTGTTATACAGTGACAGACCTGTACCCACCAGTACTGTACCCCAGTGTTAGTGACAGACCTGTACCCACCAGTACTGTACTCCAGTGTTATGTAGTGACAGACCTGTACCCACCAGTACTGTACCCCAGTGTTATACAGTGACAGACTTGTACCCACCCGCACTGTACTCCAGTGTTATGTAGTGACAGACGTGTACCCACCAGTACTGTACCCCAGTGTTATACAGTGACAGACCTGTCCCCACCAGTACTGTACACCAGTGTTAGTGACAGACCTGTACTCACCAATACTGTACCCGTGTTATACAGTGACAGACCTGTACCCACCAGTACTGTACCCGTGTTATACAGTGACAGAGCTGTACCCACCAATACTGTACCCCAGTGTTATACAGTGACAGACCTGTACCCACCAGTACTGTACCCCAGTGTTATACAGTGACAGACCTGTACCCACCAATATTATACCAGTGTTATACAGTGACAGACCTGTACCCACCAGTACAGTACCCCAGTGTTTTCAGTGACAGACCTGAGCCCACGTGTACTGTACCCCAGTGTTATACAATTTCAGACCTGTACCCACTAGTACTGTACCCCAGTGTTATACAGTGACAGACCTGTACCCCCCTGCACTGTACCCCAGTGTTATAGTGACAGACCTGTACCCACCAATACTGTACCCGTGTTACACAGTGACAGACCTGTACCCACCAGTACTGTACCCCAGTTTTATACAGTGACAGACCTGTTCCCACCAGTACAGTACCCCAGTGTTTTCCGTGACAGACCAGTGCCCTCGTGTACTGTACCCCAGTGTTATACAGCGACAGACCTGTATCCACCAGTACTGTACCCCAGTGTTGTACAATTTCAGACCTGTACCCACTAGTACTGTACCCTAGTGTCATAGTGACAGACCTGTACCCACCAGTACTGTACCCCAATGTTATACATTGACAGACCCGTACCCACCAGTACTGACCCCGTGTTACAGTGACAGACCTGTACACACCAGTACTGTACCCCAGTAATAGTGACAGACCTGTACCCACCAGTACTGTATCCCAGTGTTATACAGTGACAGACCTGTACACACCAGTACTGTACCCCAGTTTTATACAGTGACAGACCTGTTCCCACCAGTACAGTACCCCAGTATTTTCCGTGACAGACCAGTGCCCATGTGTACTGTACTCCAGTGTTATACAGCGACAGACCTGTATCCACCAGTACTGTACCCCAGTGTTATACAAGTTCAGACCTGCAGCAACAGTACTGTACCCCAGTGTTATACAATTTCAGACCTGTACCCACTAGTACTGCACCCTAGTGTCATAGTGACAGACCTGTACCCACCAGTACTATACCCGTTTTATACAGTGACAGACCTGTACCCACCAGTACTGTACCCCAGTGTTATACAGTGACAGACCTGTACCCACCAGTACTGTATCCCAGTGACAGACCTGTACACACCAGTACTGTACCCCAGTTATACAGTGACAGACCTGTACCCACCAGTACTGTACCCCAGTGTTATACAGTAACAGACCTGTACCCACCAGTACTGTACCCCAGTGTTATACAGTGACAGACCTGTACCCACCAATACTGTATCGCAGTGTTATACACTGATAGACCTGTACCCACTAGTACTGTACCCCAGATTTATACAGTGACAGACCTGTACCCACCAATATTATACCAGTGTTATACAGTGACAGCCCTGTACCCACCAGTACAGTACCCCAGTGTTTTCAGTGACAGATCAGTGCCCACGTGTACTATACCCCAGTGTTCTACAGCGACAGACCTGTACCCACCAGTACTGTACCCAAGTGTTATACAGTGACAGACCTGTACCCACCAGTACTGTACCCCAGTGTTATACAGTGACGGACCTGTACCCACCAGTACTGTACCCCAGTACTGTACAGTGACAGACGTGTACCTACCAGTACTGTACGACAGTGTTATACAGTGACCAACCTGTACGCACCAGTACTGTACCCCAGTGTTATACAGTGACTGACCTGCACCCACCAATACTATACCCCAGTGTTACACAGTGACAGACCTTACCCACCAGTACTGTACCCCAGTTTTATAGTGACAGACCTGTACCCACCAGTACTGTACCCCAGTGTTATACACTGACAGACCTTACCCGTCAGTACTGTAGCCCGATGCTCTCCCCTGCCCCTCGGCCCGGGACTCTGCCCCCGGGCCCCGCTCCGACAGCCAGGCTCCCAATGCCCCAGTCCGGGCCTACCTCTGACTGACAGCCGCACGCACCAATCAGCGGCGCGACCCGTCCGTGCCGCCCCCGCTCTGGCCAATGGGATGCGAGAGCAACAGAGTGACAGTTGGCTGTGGCCCCGCCCTCCCCACTCGCGGAAGCGTCGGTCCGCACATCCGGGTCTGGTGGTGGGCGGGAACACAGGACCACGCCCCCCCGGGCAAGGACACGCCCCCTGACCCGCAGCTGACCCCAGGCATCGGCCCACACAATGGCCAACAGGAGGAGCAGTACGGAGGGAGTGCCGCACTGTCGGAGGGGCAGTACTGAGGGAGCCCCGCACTGTCGGAGGGGCAGTACTGAGGGAGCGCCGCACTGTCGGAGGGCAGTACTGAGGGAGCGCCGCACTGTCGGAGGGGCAGTACTGAGGGAGTGCCGCACTGTCGGAGGGGCCGTACTGAGGGAGAGCCGCATTGTCGGAGGGGCCGTACTGAGGGAGAGCCGCACTGTCGGAGGGGCCGTACTGAGGGAGAGCCGCATTGTCGGAGGGGCCGTACTGAGGGAGAGCCGCACTGTCGGAGGGGCAGTACTGAGTGAGCGCCGCACTGTCGGAGAGGCAGTACTGAGGGAGCGCCGCACTGTCGGAGGGGCCGTACTGAGGGAGTGCCGCACTGTCGGAGGGGCAGTACTGAGTGAGCGCCGCACTGTCGGAGTGGCAGTACTGAGGGAGCGCCGCACTGTCGGAGGGGCAGTACTGAGGGAGTGCCGCACTGTCGGAGGGGCAGTACTGAGTGAGTGCTGCACTGTCGGAGGGGCCGTACTGAGGGAGTGCCGCACTGTCGGAGGGGCAGTACTGAGGGAGTGCCGCACTGTCGGAGGGGCAGTACTGAGTGAGCGCCGCACTGTCGGAGAGGCAGTACTGAGGGAGTGCCGCACTGTCGGAGGGGCCGTACTGAGGGAGTGCCGCACTGTCGGAGGGGCAGTACTGAGTGAGCGCCGCACTGTCGGAGAGGCAGTACTGAGGGAGCGCCGCACTGTCGGAGGGGCAGTGCTGAGGGAGCGCCGCACTGTCGGAGGGGCAGTTCTGAGGGAGCGCCGCACTGTCGGAGTGGCAGTACTGAGGGATCGCCGCACTGTCGGAGGGGCAGTACTGAGGGATCGCCGCACTGTCGGAGGGGCAGTACTGAGGGAGCGGCGCACTGTCGGAGGGGCAGTACTGAGGGATCGCCGCACTGTCGGAGGGGCAGTACTGAGGGAATGGCGCACTGTCGGAGGGGCAGTACTGAGGGAGTGCCGCACTGTCGGAGAGGCAGTACTGAGGGAATGGCGCACTGTCGGAGGGGCAGTACTGAGGGAGTGCCGCACTGTCGGAGAGGCAGTACTGAGGAAGCGGTGCACTGTCGGAGGGGCATTACTGAAGGAGTGCCGCACTGTCGGAGGGGCAGTACTGAGGGAGCGCCGCACTGTCGGAGGGACAGTACTGAGGGAGTGCCGCACTGTCGGAGGGGCAGTACTGAGGGAGTGCCGCACTGTCGGAGGGACAGTACTGAGGGAGTGCCGCACTGTCGGAGGGGCAGTACTGAGGGAGTGCCGCACTGTCGGAGGGGCAGTACTGAGGGAGCGCCGCACTGTCGGAGGGGCAGTACTGAGGGAGCGGTGCACTGCCGGAGGGGCAGTACTGAGGGAGCCCCACACTGTCAGAGGGGCAGTACTGAGGGAGCCCCGTACTGTCGGAGGGGCGGTACTGAGGGAGCCCCGCACTGTCGGAGGGGCAGTACTGAGCGAGCGCCGCACTGGCGGAGGGGCAGTACTGAGGGAGCACCGCACTGTCGGAGGGGCGGTACTGAGGGAGCACCGCACTGTCAGAGGGGCAGTACTGAGGGAGAGCCGCACTGTCGGAGGGGCAGTACTGAGGGAGCGCCGCACTGTCGGAGTGGCAGTACTGAGGGAGCGGCGCACTGTCGGAGGGGCTGTACTGAGGGAGAGCCGCACTGTCGGAGGGGCAGTACTGAGGGAGCGCCGCACTGTCGGAGGGGCAGTACTGAGGGAATGGCGCACTGTCGGAGGGGCAGTACTGAGGGAGCCCCGTACTGTCGGAGGGACGGTACTGAGGGAGCCCCGCACTGTCGGAGGGGCAGTACTGAGCGAGTGCCGCACTGGCGGAGGGGCGGTACTGAGGGAGCACCGCACTGTCGGAGGGGCGGTACTGAGGGAGCACCGCACTGTCGGAGGGGTAGTACTGAGGGAGCGCCGCACTGTCGGAGGGGCAGTGCTGAGGGAGTGCCGCACTGTCGGAGGGGCGGTACTGAGGGAGAGCCGCACTGTCGGAGGTGCAGTACTGAGGTAGCGCCGCACTGTCGGAGGCGCAGTACTGAGGGAGCGCCGCACTGTCGGAGGGGTAGTACTGAGGGAGCGCCGCACTGTCGGAGGGGCAGTGCTGAGGGAGTGCCGCACTGTCGGAGGGGCAGTGCTGAGGGAGCGCCGCACTGTCGGAGGGGCAGTTCTGAGGGAGCGCCGCACTGTAGGAGTGGCAGTACTGAGGGAATGGCGCACTGTCGGAGGGGCAGTACTGAGGGAGTGCCGCACTGTCGGAGAGGCAGTACTGAGGGAGCGGTGCACTGTCGGAGGGACAGTACTGAAGGAGTGCCGCACTGTCGGAGGGGCAGTACTGAGGGAGTGCCGCACTGTCGGAGGGGCAGTACTGAGGGAGCGGTGCACTGTCGGAGGGGCAGTACTGAGGGAGTGCCGCACTGTCGGAGGGGCAGTGCTGAGGGAGCACCGCACTGTCGGAGGGGCAGTGCTGAGGGAGCACCGCACTGTCGGAGGGGCAGTGCTGAGGGACTGCCGCACTGTCGGAGGGGCAGTACTGAGGGAGTGGCGCACTGTCGGAGGGGCAGTACTGAGGGAACGGCGCACTGTCGGAGGGGCAGTACTGAGGGAGTGCCGCACTGTCGGAGATGCAGTACTGAGGGAGCGCCGCACTGTCGGAGGGGCAGTACTGAGGGAGCGGTGCACTGTCGGAGGGGCAGTACTGAGGGAGCGGTGCACTGTCGGAGGGGCAGTACTGAAGGAGTGCCGCACTGTCGGAGGGGCAGTACTGAGGGAGTGCCGCACTGTCGGAGGGACAGTACTGAGGGAGTGCCGCACTGTCGGAGGGGCAGTACTGAGGGAGTGCCGCACTGTCGGAGGGGCAGTACTGAGGGACTGCCGCACTGTCGGACGGGCAGTACTGAGGGAGTGCCGCACTGTCGGAGGGGCAGTACTGAGGGAGCGGTGTACTGTCGGAGGGGCAGTACTGAGGGAGTGCCGCACTGTCTGAGGGGCAGTACTGAGGGAGCGCCGCACTGTCGGAGGGGCAGTACTGAGGGAGCGCCGCACTGTCGGAGGGGCAGTACTGAGGGAGCGGTGCACTGTCGGAGGGGCAGTACTGAGGGAGCCCCACACTGTCAGAGGGGCAGTACTGAGGGAGCCCCGTACTGTCGGAGGGGCGGTACTGAGGGAGCCCCGCACTGTCGGAGGGGCAGTACTGAGCGAGCGCCGCACTGGCGGAGGGGCAGTACTGAGGGAGCACCGCACTGTCGGAGGGGCGGTACTGAGGGAGCACCGCACTGTCAGAGGGGCAGTACTGAGGGAGAGCCGCACTGTCGGAGGTGCAGTACTGAGGGAGCGCCGCACTGTCGGAGGGGCAGTACTGAGGGAGCGCCGCACTGTCGGAGGGGCAGTACTGAGGGAGCGCCGCACTGTCGGAGGGGCAGTGCTGAGGGAGCACCGCACTGTCGGAGGGGCAGTGCTGAGGGAGCACCGCACTGTCGGAGGGGCAGTGCTGAGGGAGCGCCGCACTGTCGGAGGGGCAGTACTGAGGGAGCGCCGCACTGTCGGAGTGGCAGTACTGAGGGAGCGGCGCACTGTCGGAAGGGCAGTACTGAGGGAGTGCCGCACTGTCGGAGGGGCAGTACTGAGGGAGCGGTGCACTGTCGGAGGGGCAGTACTGAGGGAGTGCCGCACTGTCGGAGGGGCAGTGCTGAGGGAGCACCGCACTGTCGGAGGGGCAGTGCTGAGGGAGCGCCGCACTGTCGGAGGGGCAGTGCTGAGGGAGCGGCGCACTGTCGGAGGGGCAGTACTGAGGGAGTGCCGCACTGTCGGAGGGGCAGTACTGAGGGAACGGCGCACTGTCGGAGGGGCAGTACTGAGGGAGTGCTGCACTGTCGGAGATGCAGTACTGAGGGAGTGCCGCACTGTCGGAGGGGCAGTACTGAGGGAGCGGTGCACTGTCGGAGGGGCAGTACTGAGGGAGTGCCGCACTGTCGGAGGGGCAGTACTGAGGGAGTGCCGCACTGTCGGAGGAGGCAGTACTGAGGGAGCGCCGCACTGTCGGAGGGGCAGTACTGAGGGAGCGGTGCACTGTCGGAGGGGCAGTACTGAGGGAGTGCCGCACTGTCGGAGGAGCAGTACTGAGGGAGTGCCGCACTGTCGGAGGGACAGTACTGGGGGAGTGCCGCACTGTCGGAGGGGCAGCACTGAGGGAGTGCCGCACTGTCGGAGGGGCAGTACTGAGGGACTGCCGCACTGTCGGAGGGGCAGTACTGAGGGAGTGCCGCACTGTCGGAGGGGCAGTACTGAGGGAGCGGTGCACTGTCGGAGGGGCAGTACTGAGGGAGTGCCGCACTGTCTGAGGGGCAGTACTGAGGGAGCGCCGCACTGTCGGAGGGGCAGTACTGAGGGAGTGCCGCACTGTCGGAGGGGCAGTACTGAGGGAGCGGTGCACTGTCGGAGGGGCAGTACTGAGGGAGCGCCGCACTGTCGGAGGGGCAGTACTGCGGGAGTGCCGCACTGTCGGAGGGGCAGTACTGAGGGAGCGCCGCACTGTCGGAGGGGCAGTACTGAGGGAGCGCCGCACTGTCGAAGGGGCAGTACTGAGGAAATAATAATTCGAAGCAGGAGTCGGCCATTCGGCCCCTCGAGCCTGCTCCGCCATTCAATACGATCATGGCTGATCTGATCATGGACTCAGTTCCACTTCCCTGCCCGCTCCCCATAACCCTTCACTCCTTTATCAGAGAGGGGAGGGACTGAGTGCGTAAGGTGGAGAGGGCGGGGAGAAATGGGAGAGTTATAATGTACTCTATTGCTCTGTACATTTCCTGAATTCTGCCGTATAAAGTTTTATGATGTAAATAATCATTTGACGAAATGTGTCGCAGATGTTGTGTGCTGGGTGGTGTGTGCGTAGTTTAAAACCTGTCTCTCTCTCTCTCTCTCTCTCTCTCTCTGTCAGTCTCTCTCCCTGTCTCTCTCTCTCACTCGGTCTCTTTCTCTCTCACCCTGTGTCCCTTTTTCTGTCTCTCTTTCTCTGCCTCTTTCTGTCTGTCTCATAAGAAATAAGAGCAGGAGTCGGCCATTCGGCCCCTCGAGCCTGCTCCGCCATTCAATAAGATCATGGCTGATCCGATCATGGACTCAGCTCCACTTCCCTTAACCCTTCACTCCCTTATCGCTCAAAAATGTTTCTATCTCCGCCTTAAATATATTCAATCTCCCAGCCTCCACAGCTCACTGGGGTAGAGAATTCCACAGATCTACAACCCTCTGTGAGAAGAAATTCCTCCTCATCTCAGTTTTAAGTGGGCGGCCCCTTATTCTAAGACTATGCCCCCTCGTTTTAGTGTCCCCTATGAGTGGAAATATCCTCTCTGCATCCACCTTGTCGAGCCCCCACATAATCTTGTATGTTTCGATAAGATCACCTCTCATTCTTCTGCATTCCAATGAGTAGAGGCCCAACCTGCTCAACCTTTCCTCGTAAGTCAACCCCCTCATCCCCGGAATCAACCGAGTGAACCTTCTCTGAACTGCCTCCAATGCCAATATATCCTTCCATAAATACGGAGACCAAAACTGGAGGCAGTACTCTAGATGTGGCCTTACCAATACCCTGTACAGTTGTAGGATTTCTCTGCTTTTGTACTCCATCCCCCTTGCAATAAATGCCAACATTCTATTTGCCTTCCTGATCACTTGCTGTACTTGGGTGGGTGGGGAGTCTGGTTTACCGCACGCTCCTTCCGCTGCCTGCGCTTGGTTTCTGCATGCTCTCGGCGACGAGACTCGAGGTGCTCAGTGCCCTCCCAGATGCACTTCCTCCACTTCGGGCGGTCTTGGGCCAGGGATTCTCAGGTGTTGCATTTTATCAAGGAAGCTTTGAGGCTATCCTTGTAACGTTTCCTCTGCCCACCTTTGGCTCGTTTGCCCGTGAAGGAGTTCCGAGTAGAGCGCTTGCTTTGGGAGTCTCGTGTCGGGGGCATGCGGACAATGTGGCCTGCCCAGCGGAGCTAATCGAGTGTGGTCAGTGCTTCGATGCTGGGGATGTTGGCCTGGTCGAGGACGCTAACGTTGGTGCGTCTGTCCTCCCAGGGGATTTGTAGGATCTTGCGGAGGCATCGTCGGTGGTATTTCTCCACGTGACAACTGCAAGAGAAATGCAGGGAACAGCACCAACCCTTGTACATGGCCTTCTTTGACCTCACAAAGGCCTTTGACATGGTCAACCGCGAGGGTCTATGGAGCGCCCTCCTCCGTTTCGGCTGCCCCCAAAAGTTTGTCACTATCCTCCACCTGCTCCACGCGACATGCAGGCCGTGATCCTGACCAATGGATCCACCACAGACTCAATCCACGTCCAGACCCAGATCAACCAGGGCTGTGTCATCACCCCAACCCTCCTCTCGATCTTCCTCGCTGCAATGCTCCATCTCACTCTCATCAAGCTGGAGTGGAACTAAACTATAGAACCAGTGGGAACCTGTTCAATCTTCGTCGCCTCCAGGCTAGATCCAAGACTGTCCCATCCTCTGTCGTTGAGCTACAGTACACGAACAATGCTTGTGTCTGCGCACATTCAGAGGTCGAACTGCAAGCCATCACCAACATCCTCACCGAAAGCACGGGCCTTCTACTAAACATCCATAAGACAAAGGTCTTCCACCAGCCTGACCTCGCCGCACAGCACTGCCCCCCCGGTCATCAAAATCCACAACGCGGACCATTTTCCACACCTCGGGAGCCTATTATCAGCAATGGCAGACATTGATGACGAGGTCTCCAGTGCGCCAGTGCAGCCTTCGGCCGCCTGAGGAAGAGAGTGTTTGAAGACCAGGACCTCAAATCTAACACCAAGCTTATGGTCGACAGGGCAATAGTGATAACCGCCCTCCTGCATGGCTTGCATTTATATAGCTCCTGTCACATCCTCAGCACGTCCCACAGCCAATGAAGTACTTCTGGAGTGTAGTCACTGTGGGAAACGCGGCCGTCAACTGGCGCACAGCAAGCTCCCACTAAAAGCAAATGAGCTTCCGACCCCGTATCCACAACATAACCCAGACGGCCTGCACCCATCTCCGTAACATCGCCCGTCTCTGCCTCAGCTCATCCTCTGCTGAAACCCTCATCCGTGCCTTTGTCGCCTCCACTCGACTATTCCAACGCACTCCTGGCCGGTCTCCCATGATAATGTATTTGCTTCAAAGGTTCTTTGCTTCAGAATTCATAGCAATACATTGCTATTAAGAACTAGTTGGTTCATTGGCCCAGAAACCCTGGCCTCCTGGGTCCGTACACAGTGTGCATGCACTGAAGTCTGGCTTTTCCGATCCGTCGAGCTCCAGCTTGACAGATCCTCCACATACCGGGAGCGAGGACAAGCACAGGCAAGATTGCGGGATTTACGCATCTCTTGCCCGGCAAATGTCCTCAAAACTCTTGCGCCTGATAAACCAGGCGCCTAGCCTACTGTTACAGGCCCAAGAGTTTAAAACACTTCAAACATAAAAAATAAAATTTAAAAAGCACATTTCATTTTTTTTAAATGTTGAATTTATTTTAAACCATAACTTTAAAAACTCTTTAAAAAGTTAGAATTTTTTTTCTCTGATATTTATTAACTTTAATTTCAATTAATTTTAATGATGTGAGGTGTGTTTTTAATTTTTTAATTGGCGGCTGTGTCTTCTGTTGCCTGGGGCCCAAGCTCTGGAACTCCCTCCCTAAACCCCTCCTCCTCTCCACCTCTCCTCCTTCAACACATTCCTTCAAACACATTCCTTCAAACAAATTCTACTGATGTCGCTCAGTGCCAAATTTCTAAATCTCATACTATGCCTTGGGACGCTCCACTACATTAAAAGCACTATATAAATATAAATAACTGTTGTTGTTAATGACCCGGATCATCTGTTTTAGTGATGTTGGTTGAGGGATAAATATTGGGCCCAGGACACTGGGGAGAACTCCCCCTGCTCTTCTTCCAATAGTAGCCCCGGGATCTTTTACATCCACCCGAGAGGGCAGACGGGGCCTCGGTTTAATGTCTCATCCGAAAGATGGCCCCTCCAACAGTGCGGCACTCCCTCAGTACTGCCCCTCCGACAGTGCGGCGCTCTCTCAGCACTGCCCCTCCGACAGTGCGGCTCTCCCTCAGTACTCCCCCTCCGACAGTGTGGCACTCCCTCTGTACTGCCCCTCCGACAGTGCGGCGCTCCCTCAGTACTGCCCCTCCGACAGTGCGGCTCTCCCTCAGTACTGCTCCTCCGACAGTGTGGCTCTCCCTCAGTACTCCCCCTCCGACAGTGTGGCACTCCCTCTGTACTGCCCCTCCGACAGTGTGACACTCCCTCTGTACTGCCCCTCCGACAGTGTGGCACTCCCTCAGTACTGCCCCTCCGACAGTGTGGCACTCCCTCAGTACTGCCCCTCCGACAGTGTGGCACTCCCTCAGTACTGCCCCTCCGACAGTGTGACACTCCCTCAGCACTGCCCCTCCGACAGTGCGGCACTCCCTCAGTACTGCCCCTCCGACGGTATGACACTCCCTCAGTACTGCCCCTCCGACACTCCCTCAGTACTGCCCCTCCGACACTCCCTCAGCACTGCCCCTCCGACAGTGTGGCACTCCCTCAGTACTGCCCCTCCGATAGTGCGGTGCTCCCTCAGTACTGCCCCTCCGACAGTGCGGCACTCCCTCAGTACTGCCCCTCCGACTGTGCGGTGCTCCCTCAGTACTGCCCCTCCGACAGTGTGACACTCCCTCAGTACTGCCTCTCCGACATTCCCTCAGTACTGCCCCTCCGACTGTGCGGTGCTGACCTCAGTACTGCCTCTCCGACACTCCCTCAGTACTGCCCCTCCGACTGTGCAGCGCTCCCTCCGTACTGCCCCTCCGACAGTGCGGCACTCCCTCAGTACTGCCCCTCCGACAGTGCGGCACTCCCTCAGTACTGCCCCTCCGACAGTGTGGCACTCCCTCAGTACTGCCCCTCCGACTGTGCGGTGCTCCCTCGGTACTGCCCCTCCGACAGTGCGGCGCTCGCTCGGTGTTGCAGGGGAGTACCAGTCTTGATTTTTGTGCTCGAGTCTCTGGAGTGGGACTTGAACCCACAACCTTCTGAGTCCGAGGCGAGGGTGCTGCCCACTGAGTCACGGCTGAACTTCCTCCAATTCTAAAGCAGAGCTCCTGAACCGAACATCAACAACAACTTGTATTTATATAGTGCCTTTCATGTAACGAAACATCCTAAGGTGCTTCACAGGAGTGTTATGGGACAAAACATTTGACACCGAGCCACATAAGGAGAAATTAGGGCAGGTGACCAAAAGCTGGGTCAAAGAGGTCGGTTTTAAGGAGCGTCTTAAAAGGAGGAGAGAGAGGTGGAGAGGTTTAGGGAGGGAGTTCCAGAGCTTGGGGCCCAGGCAGCTGAAGGCAAGGCCACCGATGGTGGAGCGATGGAAATCAGGGGATGGTCAGGGGGGCAGAATTAGAGGAGTGCAGAGATCTCGGGGGGGTTGTGGGGCTGGAGGGGGTTACATAGATAGGGAGGGGCGAGGGCCATGGAGGGATTTGAGAACAGGGATGAGAATTTTGAAATCAAGACGTTGCTTAACCGGAGCCAATGTAGGTCAGCGAGCACAGGGGGTGATGGGTGAGTGGGACTCGGTGCGAGTTAGGACACGGGACAGTGAGCACAGGGGGTAATGGGTGAGCGGGACTCGGTGCGAGTTAGGACACGGGACAGCGAGCACAGGGGGTGATGGGTGAGTGGGACTGGGTGCGAGTTAGGACACGGGGCAGCGAGCACAGGGGGTGATGGGTGAGCGGGACTGGGTGCGAGTTAGGACACGGGGGCAGTGAGCACAGGGGTTGATGGGTGAGTGGGACTCGGTGCGAGTTATGACACGGGGACAGTGAGCACAGGGGGTACTGAGTGAGAGGGACTCGGTGCGAGTTAGGACACGGGGGCAGCGAGCACAGGGGGTAATGGGTGAGAGGGACTCGGTGCGAGTTAGGACACGGGGCAGTGAGCACAGGGGGTAATGGGTGAGAGGGACTTGGTGCGAGTTATGACACGGGACAGCGAGCACAGGGGGTGATGGGTGAGCGGGACTCGTTGCAAGTTAGGACACGGGGCAGCGAGCACAGGGGGTAATGGGTGAGAGGGACTCGGTGCGAGTTAGGACACGGGGCAGCGAGCACAGGGGGTGATGGGTGAGCGGGACTCGGTGCGAGTTTGGACACGGGGGCAGTGAGCACAGGGGGTGATGGGTGAGTGGGACTGGGTGTGAGTTAGGACACGGGGACAGTGAGCACAGGGGGTGATGGGTGAGAGGGACTTGGTGTGAGTTAGGACACGGGGCAGTGAGCACAGGGGGTGATGGGTGAGTGGGACTGGGTGTGAGTTAGGACACGGGACAGTGAGCACAGGGGGTGATGGGTGAGTGGGACTGGGTGTGAGTTAGGACACGGGAGCTGAGAGCACAGGGGGTGATGGGTGAGCGGGACTGGGTGCGAGTTAGGACACGAGGCAGCGAGCACAGGGGGTAATGGGTGAGTGGGACTCGGTGCGAGTTAGGACACGGGGCAGTGAGCACAGGGGGTGATGGGTGAGAGGGACTCGTTGCGAGTTAGGACACGAGGCAGTGAGCACAGGGGGTGATGGGTGAGAGGGACTGGGTGCGAGTTAGGACACGGGGCAGCTGAGTTTTGGATCACCTCCAGTTTACGTTGGGTAGAATATGGGAGGCCAGCCAGGAGTGTGTTGGAATAGTCAAGTCTGGAGGTAACAGAGGCACGGATGACGGCTTCAGCAGCAGAAGAGCTGAGGCAGGGGGTGGAGACGGGCGATGTTACAGAGGTGGAAATAGGCGGGTTTAGTTATGCCGTGGATATGTGGCCGGAAGCTCATTTCAGGGTCAAATATGACACCCAGGTTGCGAGCAGTCGGGTTCAGCCTTAGACAGGAGTTGGGGAGAGGGATGGAGTCGGGGGCTGGGGAATGGAGTTTGTGACGGGGACCGAAAACAACGGGTTCAATCTTCCCAATATTCAATGGGAGAAAATTTCTGCTGATCCAGAGCTGGATGTGGGACAAGCAGTGTGACAATTGAGACCAAGGGGGGGGGGGTGAGGTAGAGCTGGGTGTCTCAGCGTACATGTGGAAACTGAGGCTGTGTTTCCAGATGATGTCACCGAGAGGCAACATGTCGATGGGGAATAGGAGGGGGCCAAGGACAGATCCTGGGAGGTCACTCGGGTCACCAAACAAGAATGAGCTTGTGTCTCTTTTAGGGCATCACTAATATTGGAAAGAAACAGGGTTGAATCAGTGTAGGCAGCAAGGTCCCAACAAAAGCAAAGGGAACTTTCCCAACTCAATCAACATCTCTAACAAACTCCATCCATCCTGGAAAGCCTCAAACGTACTGGCGGAGAGAGATTTAAAGTAATTGGGGGGAGGTTTCGAGGGGATTTCACCCAGAGGGTGGTGGGGGTCTGGGGTGGAACTCGCTGCCTGAAAGGGTGGTAGAGGCAGAAACCCTCACCACATTTAAACAGTACCTGGATGTGCACCTGAAGTGCCGTAACCCACAGGGCTACGGACCGAGAGCGGGAAAGTGGGATTAGGCCGGGTGGCTCTTTGTCGGCCGGCCCGGACACGATGGGCCGAATGGCCTCCGTCCACGCTGTAAATTCCTGTGGTTCTATGACGCCGCGTGTCCATCTCCGGGGACACCTGGGCATGCACAAAACCGCGGGAGCGGGCAGACAGAGCGACCAATCCCCCCTCGCCCCCACGGGTCATGTCCACCCTCAGCCGGGAGATGAACACCGTGGCCAGGTCCAGGATCACAGCCACGAGGAGGTTCCCTGACCTGCCTGGCCGCCAGGCCCCCTCCTCGCCCCCCACACACACACACACACACCGGGCGGCCACAGACCAGGAGTGTGGAACTGAAATGGAGGAGGGGAGCAGGGGCTACAAGCTCTGGCGCTCCGTGTACACGGGAAACAACCGGCTCATCCAGGCTGCAGAAAACAGAGGCGGCCCAGGAGTCTGCGGAGTGACTTAAAAACCTGATTGGACGGGACCGTTCTGTGCAACACTCGACTGTATTTGGCAGCGTGGAGAATATTCGTGTGGCAAGAGTTCTTTTTAGTGCACTAGACACCCACCTCCTGGTGTAAAGTTGCTACACCAGCCACACACGCTTAATATCCAGTCCGCCCGCCTTCTGCGTGAATGGTCATCAACGTTCTCTCCCCTCTCCTTCTCCCTTTCTCCTCCTCACTGTATCCAGACCACACGTTGCCTTCCTTTCTCTCACTCCTCCTAGTCAGCAGGACTCACACCAACACCGCTTGGATGGCTTGGCATGTTTGCTGAATAATCTGTTTACTGTTATCTCTATTTGTGCAGTCATTTGTGTGTTGTGGAGTACAAAGGTGGCTGTACCCAGTACAGGAAGACTTGCATTTCCCCCGTGCCTTTTCACAACCTCCGGATGTGACAGAGAGCTTTGCAGCCAGCCACAGAAAATAATCAAGGCGGCTAACGGAATGCTGGCCATTATATCTCGAGGACTCGAGTATAAGGGGTTCGAAGTTATGCTGCGGCTGTACAAAACCCTGGTCAGACCACACCACCATCATCATCAGAGGCAGTCCCTCGAAATTGAGGAAGACTGGCTTCCACTCTAAAAGTGAGTTCTCAGGTGGCTGAACAGTCCAATATGGGAATTACAGTCTCTGTCACAGGTGGGACCGACAGTGGTTGAAGGAAAGAACATAAGAAATAGGAGCAGGAGTGGGCCATACGGCCCCTCGAGCCTGCTCCACCATTCAGTACGATCATGGCTGATCCGATCATGGACTCAGCTCCACTTCCCTGCCCGCCCCCTTATTCCCTTATCGGTTAAGAAACTGTCTATTTCAGTCTTAAATTTATTCAATGTCCCAGCTTCCACAGCTCTCTGAGGCAGCGAATTCCACAGATCCACAACCCTCTGAGAAAATAAATTTCTCCTCATCTCAGTTTTAAATGGGCGGCCCCTTATTCTAAGACCATGCCCCCTAGTTCTAGTCTCCCCCATCAGTGGAAACATCCTCTCTGCATCCACCTTGTCAAACCCCCTCATAATCTTATACGTTTCGATAAGGTCACCTCTCATTGTTCTGAATTCCAATGAGTAGAGGCCCAACCTACTCAACCTTTCCTCATAAGTCAACCCCCTCATCTCCGGAATCAACCGAGCGAACCTTCTCTGAACTGCCTCCAAAGCAAGTATATCCTTTCGTAAATACAGAGACCAAAACTGCACACAGTACTCCAGGTGTGGCCTCACCAATACCCTGTATAACTGTAGCAAGACTTCCCTGCTTTTATACTCCATCCCCTTTGCAATAAAGGCCAAGATTCCATTGGCCTTCCTGATCACTTGCTGTACCTGCATACTAACCTTTTGTGTTTCATGCACAAGTACCCCCAGGTCCCGCTGTACTGCAGCACTTTGCAATCTTTTTCCATTTAAATAATAACTTGCTCTTTGATTTTTTCTGCCAAAGTGCATGACCTCACACCTTCCAACATTATACTCCAGCTGCCAAATTTTTGCCCACTCACTTAGCCTGTCTATGTCCTTTTGCAGATTTTTTGGGTGGGTGGGGAGTCTGGTTTGCCGCACGCTCCTTCCGCTGCCTGCGCTTGGTTTCTGCACTCTCTCAGCGACGAGACTTGAGGTGCTCAGCGCCCTCCCGGATGCACTTCCTCCACTTAGGGCGGACTGGTCTTTGGCCAGGGACTCCCAGGTGTCGGTGGGGATGTTGCACTTTATCAGGGAGGCTTTGAGGGTGACCCTGTAACGTTTCCTCTGCCCACCTGGGACTCACTTGCCGTGCAGGAGTTCCAAGTAGAGCGCTTGCTTTGGGAGTCTTGTATCGGGCATGCGGACAATGTGGCCTGCCCAGCGGAGCTGGTCGACTGTGGTCAGTGCTTCGATGATGGGGATGTTGGCCTGGTCGAGGACGCTAACGTTGGTGCGTCTGTCCTCCCAGGGGATTTGCAGGATCTTGCGGAGACATCGTTGGTGGTTTGGGGCGTCTACTGTATATGGTCCATGTCTCTGAGCCATACCAGACAGCAGGTAACACTACAGCCGTGTCGACCATGACCTTGGTCTACACCTTAGACCACACGTGGAGCACTGTGAGCAGTTCTGGGCACCACACCTTAGGAAGGATATATTAGCCTTGGAGGGAGTGCAGCGTAGGTTTACCACAATAAGACTCGCACTCCAAGGGTTAAGTTACGAGGAGAGATTACACAAACTGGGATAGTGGTCTCTGGAATTTAGTAGGTTGAGGAGTGAGATGATCAAAGTTTTCAGGATGTTAAGGGGAACAGAGAGGATAGATCGAGAGAGACAATTTCCGCTAGTTGGGGATTCTCGGACTGGGGGGCTGAAAATGAGAACCAGGCCCTTCAGGCGTGAAGTTAGGAAACACTTCAGTTAAAGGGGAGGGCCACTGTGGACCAACAGGGACAGTCTGGACCGGGCCAGCGGCAGTAACAGGCCACGAAAAAGCAGCAATTTCAGCCCCATAGAGGACAAAAGCAAGGAAGTTATGATGAACCTGTATGAAACACTGGTTCGGCCTTAACTGGAGTATTGTGTCCAATTCTGGGCTCTAACAGGAATCTAGCAGAATGATTCCAGGGGATGAGGGACTTCATTGGCGGGGAGAGACTGGAGAAGCCGGGGTTGTTCTCCTTGGAGCAGAGAAGGTTGAGAGGAGATTTGATCGAGGGGTTCAAAATCACGAGGGGTCTGGACAGAGTAGGCAGAGAGAAACTGTTCCCATTGGTGGAAGGGTGGAGAACCAGAGGACACAGATTTAAGGCGATCGGCAGCAGAACCAAAGGCGACACGAGGGAAAACGTTTTTACGCAGCGAGTGGTTAGGATCTGGAATGCGCTGCCTGAGAGGGTGGGGGAGGCAGACTCAATCGTGGCTTTCAAAAGGGAGTTGGATAAGTACCTGAAGGAAAAATATTTTCAGGGCTTCGGGGAAAGGGCGGGGGAGTGGGACTGGCTGGGAGGCTCCTGCAGAGAGCCGGCACGGGTTCGACGGGCCCAATGGCTGCCTCCTGTGCTGTAACCGTTCTGGGATTCCAGGTTTGGCAGCTTTGTGAGTTGAGAGGGAATGCTATATGCTTTTATTTCTTTATACAGTGCAGCGCTCTGCACGCTTGCCTCTTTGTTCCACACACGGGATGTTTGAAGAGTTCAGAATATCACGGCCGCCTCCAGAGTGGTGTCCAGTGTGAAGTGTGTGAACGCGGGCACAGTTCAAGTCAGTTGGGGAAGGGAGGGGGTTGGCATCAAGCAGCAGGGTTCATTCATGTGCTCCAACCCCGTGGGGACTGAGGCGGGGTCATTGTAACTCGCCAACATTGGCTGAGCTGGGTCAGGTGGGAATGAAAAGTTGTGGAGAACTGACACTGGAATGTAACCCACCTCCAACGCGGCAGAATGGAAGTGTGTTTGGCTGCGTGCGAGGAACATGTTCGCCAGAGGCAGTACGATTGTTTAGCACAGGCCTTGGCATTAGCACAGCATCTAACATCAGACTGACACGGTAACAAGGCGATCTTCAGCCAATGAACAAGGGATTTGAACTTAATGCTTTTGGCTGGTTTCCCGGGGCTCGGGAAACCCGCCAGTGAAAAGGAGGCAAGTTCAGGCGCACATACCCCCGGGGGCGTTTAAACTTCAGCTTACCCGCTGTCCTTGAAGGCTTGGTACCCCCAGCCACTTTCTCCGTACCCGCTGCCTAAACGTTTGATAGAGAGTCCTGGTCAGCACAGAGGTTGGTGAGAAAACTGGAGCCTATCAAATGGACACCAGCGGGATCGGGAGGCCCCCTGGGTGTTTCAGACACGGCATCGCACGAGGGCAACAATCACCATCCATGGCAGCGACACTCGAGGGCGGTGAGAGCAGGGGGAGAGGCAATAGGGATCGAGGTGCACTGGGGGGGGGGGCAGCGGGAGAGAGATGCACTTGGTAAGGGGCTAGGTGAAGTGGGGAGAGGCAGAGCAGGGGAGATACTGAGTGGGAGGGGTAGAGGAGGGGAGGTACTGAGGGGGAGGGGCAGAGGAGAGGTACAGAGGGGGAGGGGCTAGGGGAAGTGGGGAGGGGCAGAGGTAGAGGGGAAGTGCTGAGGGGGAGGGGCAGAGGGTAGGGGTCGTGGGGAGGGGCAGAACAGGGGAGGTACTGACAGGACGGTGCTCGAGGGAGTGGGGAGGGGCAGATGGGAGGTGCCGAGGGGGAGGGGGAAGAAGGAGCAGGAGGGGCACAGGGAGAGAGGTGCGCTTGAGGAGGGGCTGGGGGAGCGGGAGGGGCAGAGCAGGGGAGGTGCTCAGTGGGGAGGGGGCAGAAGGGGGAGCAGGAAGGGCAGAGGGGAAGGGGTAGAGGGGACAGGGCAGAGGGAGAGGGGGAGGGGCTGGAAGGGGGCGTGGGAGGGGCAGAGGGGGAGGGGAGGTGCACTTGGGAGAGTGGGGAGGAGCAGAGGCAGAACAGGGAGGAACGGGAGAGGGGCACAGGATGGGATTGTAAGAAAAGACAAAAGACTTGCATTTATATAGCACCTCTCAGGACCACCGGACGTCCCAAAGCGCTTTACAGCCAATGAAGTACTTTTGGAGTGTGGTCAGTGATGTGGGAAAGAGGCACAAAAGGGAAGTGACCATTACATATTCACAACATGGTATCTAGAAAAAATAGCTGGTGCCTAACAAACTGGGTGCAGCTTTATGCGGAAGTCACTGGGGTCGGGATGAGGGAAACCCAGTGCATGTTGTTCAGCTGGACGTTCAGAAAGCCTTGGATAAGGTCCCTGACACATGGTGCCAGTAGGGGTTTGAAACGCTGCATTAGGAATGGGCTCCAATTACCCAGCCAGGCGGTTGCTGTGAATGGAGACATGGTACGGGACATCCCCCGGAGATCGGTCCTGGTGCCAATACTCTTTGCAGACGACCCCAAAATCTGCGCAAAGGTTAAAACATCTCCTGTTATTGTAACCCGGTACACCATTCCCTGTTTTAATTATAAGAACATAAGAAATAGGAGCAGGAGTCGGCCATTTGGCCCCTTGAGCCTGCTCCGCCATTTAATACAATCATTGCTGATCTTCAACCTCAACACTTTCCCGTCCGATCCCCATATCCCTCAATTCCCTTAATATACAAAAGTCTATCGGTCTCGGCCTTGAATATACTCAACGACTGAGCCTCCACAGCCCTCTGGGGCACAGAATTCCAAAGATTCACCACCCTCTGAGTGAAGAAATTCCTCCTCATCTCAGTCCTAAATGGCCGAGCCCTTATCCTGAGACTGTGTGACCCCTGGTTCTAGACTCCCCAGCCCGGGGGGAAACACCCTCCCTGCATCTACCCTGTCGAGCCCTGTAAGAATTGTGTCTGTTTCAATGAGATCACCTCTCATTCTTCGAAACTCTAGAGAATATCGGCCCAGTCTGCTCAATCTCTCCTCATAGAACAATCCCAGGAATCAGTCTGGTGAACCTTCGCTGCACTCCCTCTATGTCAAGTATATCCTTCCTTAGGTAAGAAGACCCAAACTGTGCACAATACTCCAGGGCATGATTATAATTGCATAATATAATCGTGGCGCCCCTCCCTGCGAGAGAACAGCTCCGCAGGTCGGGCTATAAAAGAGCTGGAGCGGGTTACCACTTCAACCTCCAATGGGAGCTGCTCCAAGTGGGCTACGATTTTGAGATGGGCGACTGGGTGATGTCATCAAATCTCTGGTCGCCGTTTTGGAGCGTGGACAGGAACATCGGCAGGACCCAGGTTCAGAGGAGGGGCGAGAGATCGGGGCGGAGGAGCGGCGAAAGATCGGGGCGGAGGAGCGGCGAGAGATCGGGGCGGAGGAGCCGCGAGGGATCGGGGCTGAGGAGCGGCGAGAGATCGGGGCGGAGGAGCGGCGAGAGATCGGGGCGGAGGAGCGGCGAGGGATCGGGGCGGAGGAGCGGCGAGAGATCGGGGCGGAGGAGCGGCGAGAGATCGGGGCGGAGGAGCGGCGAGAGATCGGGGCGGAGGAGCGGCGAGGGATCGGGGCGGAGGAGCGGCGAGGGATCGGGGCAGAGGAGCGGCGAGGGATCGGGGCGGAGGAGCGGCGAGGGGTCGGGGCGGAGTAGCGGCGAGGGATCGGGGCGGAGGAGGGGCGAGGGGTCGGTACCCTGATGAGCCGAGGGCCCGGGGGCAGCACGGGCCCAGCCCACACTGTGCGATATGTGGGTGCACTGGGTCCGTGCAGGAGAGCAGGTCCTGGTTAACCCTTGCCCCTGGACCAAGACCTCGCTCGGTCAAGCCCGTGTGGTGGCTGGTGTACAACGGTCACCCCACGTTAAAACAATCCACCCACAGGCAGCTTCCACCCCCCTCAATTGGAGTTCAGGACTGGAACATCGGGCCCTTTATTGAAACATCTGTGAACCCATGTGGAAACAAGTCCTCCTGGTTCCAGGGACTACCATTGATGATGGATATTTCATTGCAGTTATATATTGTAACCCAGTACATCATCTCCTGTTATTAGAAGCTTCATCCTGTGCCCTGTTAATGATGTTGAAATGGGTTATCTCCTTACCGATTGGGATTGTGTTGTAATACTCAACAGAAATGAGGCTTGTTGTAAAACAAGTTAAAATTTTAATTGAAAATCGCTTTTTGTTTTGATGACAATTTCCTATTTTTGATCAGAAACGATGGGTGAGATGGTCAGTGGGCAGTGGGGCCGGTCGGAGGATTGGAACGGATTATGATCATCGTGTCAGGGAATTGGGACAAATGGACAATTGGGAGCTGGAGCCAGCTGGTCAGCTCCCCCCGCCACCCCTATCCGACTCTGGGCTCCGGCGGGGGTCTGTGGGCCGGGGGGTCTGTGCGGCCGGGGGGTCTGTGGGTCGGGGGGGTCTGTGGGGCCTGGGGGGGGGGTTTGTGGGGTCAGGGGGGGTTTGTGGGGTCGGGGGGTCTGTGGGGTCGGGGGGGTCTGTGGGGTCGGGGGGGTCTGTGGGATCTGGGGGGGTCTGTGGGGTCGGGGGTTGTCTGTGGGGTCGGGGGGTCTGTGGGGTCGGGGGGGTCTGTGGGGTCGGGGGGGTCTGTGGGATCTGGGGGGGTCTGTGGGGTCGGGGGTTGTCTGTGGGGTCGGGGGGTCTGTGGGATCGGGGGGTCTGTGGGGCCGGGGGGTCTGTGGGGCCGGGGGGGGGTCTGTGGGGCCGGGTGGGGGGAGGGGTCTGTGGGGTCGGGGGGGGGGTCTGTGTGCCGGGGGGTCGGGGGGGAGGGGTCTGTGGGGTCGGGGGGGGGTCTGTGGGGTCGGGGAGTCTGGGGGGGTCTGTGGGGTCGGGGGGTCTGTGGGTCGGGGGGGGTCTGTGGGTTCGGGGCGTCTGTGGGATCTGGGGGGGTCTGTGGGGTCGGGGGGGTGTGGGGTTGGGGGTTGTCTGGGGGGGATCTGTGGGGTCGGGGGGGGTCTGTGGCGTCGGGAGGGGGGTCTGTGGGGCCGGGGGGGGAGGGGTCTGTGGGGCCGGGGGGGGAGGGGTCTGTGGGGCCGGGGGGGGGGGGAGGGGTCGGTCGGGGGGGGGAGGGGTCAGGGGGGGTCGGGGGGTCTGTGGGATCGGGGGAGTCTGTGGGGTCGGGGGGGTCTGTGGGGTCGGGGGGGTCGGGGGGGGGTGCGGTCGGGGGGGGGTCTGTGGGGGCGGGGTGTCTGGGGGTGTGTGGGGTCGGGGGGGTCGGGGGGGTCGGGGGGGTCTGTGGGGTCGGGCATGTGTGGGGTCGGGGGGGTCTGTGGGGTCAGGGGGGTCTGTCAGGTCGGGGGGTCTGTGGGGGGGGTCTGTGGGGTCGGGGAGTCTGTGGGGGGGGTCTGTGGGGTCGGGGGGGTCAGGGGGGTCTGTGGGGTCGGGGGTCTGTGGTGTCTGGGAGGGGTCTGTGGGGTCGGGGGGTCTGTGGGTCGGGGGGGTCTGTGGGTTCGGGGGGGTCTGTGGGATCTGTGGGGTCGGGGGTGTGTGGGGTCGGGGGTTGTCTGTGGGGTCGGGGGGTGTGTGGGGTCGGGGGGGTGTGTGGGGTCGGGGGGGTGTGTGGGGTCGGGGGTGTGTGGGGTCGGGGGTGTGTGTGGGGTCGGGGGGGTGTGTGGGGTCGGGGGTGTGTGGGGTCGGGGGTGTGTGTGGGGCCGGGGGTGTGTGTGGGGCCGGGGGTGTGTGGGGTCGGGGGGTGTGTGGGGCCGGGGGTGTGTGGGGCCGGGGGTGTGTGGGGTCGGGGGGTGTGTGGGGCCGGGGGTGTGTGGGGTCGGGGGGGTGTGTGGGGTCGGGGGGTGTGTGGGGCCGGGGGTGTGTGGGGTCGGGGGGGTGTGTGGGGTCGGGGGGTGTGTGGGGCCGGGGGTGTGTGGGGTCGGGGGGTGTGTGGGGTCGGGGGTGTGTGGGGTCGGGGGGGTGTGTGGGGTCGGGGGGGTGTGTGGGGTCGGGGGGGTGTGTGGGGTCGGGGGGTGTGTGGGTCCGGGGGTGTGTGGGGTCGGGGGGTGTGTGGGGTCGGGGGGGTGTGTGGGGCCGGGGGTGTGTGGGGTCGGGGGGGTGTGTGGGATCGGGGGGTCTGTGGGATCGGGGGAGTCTGTGGGGTCGGGGGGGTCTGTGGGGTCGGGGGGGTCGGGGGGGGGTGCGGTCGGGGGGGGGTCTGTGGGGGCGGGGTGTCTGGGGGTGTGTGGGGTCGGGGGGGTCTGTGGGGTCGGGCGTGTGTGGGGTCGGGCGTGTGTGGGGTCGGGGGGGTCTGTGGGGTCAGGGGGGGTCTGTCAGGTCGGGGGGTCTGTGGGGGGGGTCTGTGGGGTCGGGGAGTCTGTGGGGTCGGGGGGGTCAGGGGGGTCTGTGGGGTCGGGGGGGAGGGGTCTGTGGGGTCGGGGGTCTGTGGTGTCTGGGGGGGGTCTGTGGGGTCGGGGGGTCTGTGGGTCGGGGGGGTCTGTGGGTTCGGGGGGGTCTGTGGGATCTGTGGGGTCGGGGGTGTGTGGGGTCGGGGGTTGTCTGTGGGGTCGGGGGGTGTGTGGGGTCGGGGGGGTGTGTGGGGTCGGGGGGGTGTGTGGGGTTGGGGGTGTGTGGGGTCGGGGGGGTGTGGGGTCGGGGGGGTGTGTGGGGTCGGGGGTTGTCTGTGGGGTCGGGGGGTCTGTGGGGTCGGGGGGGTCTGTGGGGTCGGGGGGGTCTGTGGGATCTGGGGGGGTCTGTGGGGTCGGGGGTTGTCTGTGGGGTCGGGGGGTCTGTGGGATCGGGGGGTCTGTGGGGCCGGGGGGTCTGTGGGGCCGGGGGGGGGTCTGTGGGGCCGGGTGGGGGGAGGGGTCTGTGGGGTCGGGGGGGGGGTCTGTGTGCCGGGGGGTCGGGGGGGAGGGGTCTGTGGGGTCGGGGGGGGGTCTGTGGGGTCGGGGAGTCTGGGGGGGTCTGTGGGGTCGGGGGGTCTGTGGGTCGGGGGGGGTCTGTGGGTTCGGGGCGTCTGTGGGATCTGGGGGGGTCTGTGGGGTCGGGGGGGTGTGGGGTTGGGGGTTGTCTGGGGGGGATCTGTGGGGTCGGGGGGGGTCTGTGGCGTCGGGAGGGGGGTCTGTGGGGCCGGGGGGGGAGGGGTCTGTGGGGCCGGGGGGGGAGGGGTCTGTGGGGCCGGGGGGGGGGGGAGGGGTCGGTCGGGGGGGGGAGGGGTCAGGGGGGGTCGGGGGGTCTGTGGGATCGGGGGAGTCTGTGGGGTCGGGGGGGTCTGTGGGGTCGGGGGGGTCGGGGGGGGGTGCGGTCGGGGGGGGGTCTGTGGGGGCGGGGTGTCTGGGGGTGTGTGGGGTCGGGGGGGTCGGGGGGGTCTGTGGGGTCGGGCATGTGTGGGGTCGGGGGGTCTGTGGGGTCGGGGGGGTCTGTGGGGTCAGGGGGGTCTGTCAGGTCGGGGGGTCTGTGGGGGGGGTCTGTGGGGTCGGGGAGTCTGTGGGGGGGGTCTGTGGGGTCGGGGGGGTCAGGGGGGTCTGTGGGGTCGGGGGTCTGTGGTGTCTGGGAGGGGTCTGTGGGGTCGGGGGGTCTGTGGGTCGGGGGGGTCTGTGGGTTCGGGGGGGTCTGTGGGATCTGTGGGGTCGGGGGTGTGTGGGGTCGGGGGTTGTCTGTGGGGTCGGGGGGTGTGTGGGGTCGGGGGGGTGTGTGGGGTCGGGGGGGTGTGTGGGGTCGGGGGGGTGTGTGGGGTCGGGGGTGTGTGGGGTCGGGGGTGTGTGTGGGGTCGGGGGGGTGTGTGGGGTCGGGGGTGTGTGGGGTCGGGGGTGTGTGTGGGGCCGGGGGTGTGTGTGGGGCCGGGGGTGTGTGGGGTCGGGGGGTGTGTGGGGCCGGGGGTGTGTGGGGCCGGGGGTGTGTGGGGTCGGGGGGTGTGTGGGGCCGGGGGTGTGTGGGGTCGGGGGGGTGTGTGGGGTCGGGGGGTGTGTGGGGCCGGGGGTGTGTGGGGTCGGGGGGGTGTGTGGGGTCGGGGGGTGTGTGGGGCCGGGGGTGTGTGGGGTCGGGGGGTGTGTGGGGTCGGGGGTGTGTGGGGTCGGGGGGGTGTGTGGGGTCGGGGGGGTGTGTGGGGTCGGGGGGGTGTGTGGGGTCGGGGGGTGTGTGGGTCCGGGGGTGTGTGGGGTCGGGGGGTGTGTGGGGTCGGGGGGGTGTGTGGGGCCGGGGGTGTGTGGGGTCGGGGGGGTGTGTGGGATCGGGGGGTCTGTGGGATCGGGGGAGTCTGTGGGGTCGGGGGGGTCTGTGGGGTCGGGGGGGTCGGGGGGGGGTGCGGTCGGGGGGGGGTCTGTGGGGGCGGGGTGTCTGGGGGTGTGTGGGGTCGGGGGGGTCGGGGGGGTCTGTGGGGTCGGGCGTGTGTGGGGTCGGGCGTGTGTGGGGTCGGGGGGGTCTGTGGGGTCAGGGGGGGTCTGTCAGGTCGGGGGGTCTGTGGGGGGGGTCTGTGGGGTCGGGGAGTCTGTGGGGTCGGGGGGGTCAGGGGGGTCTGTGGGGTCGGGGGGGAGGGGTCTGTGGGGTCGGGGGTCTGTGGTGTCTGGGGGGGGTCTGTGGGGTCGGGGGGTCTGTGGGTCGGGGGGGTCTGTGGGTTCGGGGGGGTCTGTGGGATCTGTGGGGTCGGGGGTGTGTGGGGTCGGGGGTTGTCTGTGGGGTCGGGGGGTGTGTGGGGTCGGGGGGGTGTGTGGGGTCGGGGGGGTGTGTGGGGTTGGGGGTGTGTGGGGTCGGGGGGGTGTGGGGTCGGGGGGGTGTGTGGGGCCGGGGGTGTGTGGGGTCGGGGGGGTGTGTGGGGTCGGGGGGGTGTGTGGGGTCGGGAGGTGTGTGGGGCCGGGGGTGTGTGGGGTCGGGGGGGTGTGTGGGGTCGGGGGGTGTGTGGGGCCGGGGGTGTGTGGGGTCGGGGGGTGTGTGGGGTCGGGGGTGTGTGGGGTCGGGGGGGTGTGTGGGGTCGGGGGGGTGTGTGGGGCCGGGGGTGTGTGGGGTCGGGGGGGTGTGTGGGGCCGGGGGTGTGTGGGGTCGGGGGGTGTGTGGGGTCGGGGGGGTGTGTGGGGTCGGGGGGGTGTGTGGGGTCGGGGGGGTGTGGGGCCGGGGGTGTGTGGGGCCGGGGGTGTGTGGGGTCGGGGGGGTGTGTGGGGTCGGGGGGTGTGTGGGGCCGGGGGTGTGTGGGGTCGGGGGGTGTGTGGGGCCGGGGGTGTGTGGGGCCGGGGGTGTGTGGGGTCGGGGGGTGTGTGGGGCCGGGGGTGTGTGGGGCCGGGGGTGTGTGGGGTCGGGGGGTGTGTGGGGTCGGGGGGTGTGTGGGGCCGGGGGTGTGTGGGGTCGGGGAGTGTGTGGGGCCGGGGGTGTGTGGGGTCGGGGGTGTGTTGGGTCTTAGGTGTGTGGGGTCGGGGGGGTGTGTGGGGTCCGGGGTGTGTGGGGTCGGGGGTGTGTGGGGCCGGGGGTGTGTGGGGTCGGGGGTGTGTTGGGTCGGGGGTGTGTTGGGTCTTAGGTGTGTGGGGTCGGGGGGGTGTGTGGGGTCGGGGAGTGTGTGGGGCCGGGGGTGTGTGGGGTCGGGGGTGTGTTGGGTCTTAGGTGTGTGGGGTCGGGGGGTGTGCAGCATCAACAGGTTCACTCTGTGGGTGGTTATTCACCGTGCATTGGGGCGGGGGTACAGATCACACGATGCTTGGCGATGGGGTCCTGAGCCAACATCAGTTCCTGAAGGCTGGTGTCGGTCTCACATGTTGCAGGAAAAGCGTTCTTCTGAAATTAAATGGGTCGGAACACCACAGTGAGATCAAGAATATACGCATGCCCTGAATACCCGAGACATAATGTGCTGTATCTCTATAATATACACACCGCGCTGTATCTCTATAATATACACACCGCGCTGTATCTCTATAATATACACACCGCGCTGTATCTCTATAATATACACACCGCGCTGTATCTCTATAATATACACACCGTGCTGTATCTAGAAACATAGAAAATAGGTGCAGGAGTAGGCCATTCGGCCCTTCTAGCCTGCACCGCCATTCAATGAGTTCATGGCTGAACATGCAACTTCAGTACCCCATTCCTGCTTTCTCACCATACCCCTTGATTCCCCTAGTAGTAAGGACCACATCTAACTCCTTTTTGAATATATTTAGTGAATTGGCCTCAACAACTTTCTGTGGTGGAGAATTCCACAGGTTCACCACTCTCTGGGTGAAGAAATTCCTCCTCATCTCGGTCCTAAATGTCTTACCCCTTATCCTTAGACTGTGTCCCCTGGTTCTGGACTGGCCCAACACTGGGAACATTCTTCCTGCATCTAACCTGTCTAACCCCGTCAGAATTTTAAACGTTTCTATGAGGTCCCCTCTCACTCTTCTGAACTCCAGTGAATACAAGCCCAGTTGATCCAGTCTTTCTTAATAGGTCAGTCCCGCCATCCCGGGAATCAGTCTGGTGAACCTTCGCTGCACTCCCTCAATAGCAAGAATGTCCTTCCTCAGGTTAGGAGACCAAAATTGTACACAATACTCCAGGTGTGGCCTCACCAAGGCCCTGTACAACTGTAGCAACACCTCCCTGCCCCTGTACTCAAATCCCCTCGCTATGAAGGCCTACATGCCATTTGCTTTCTTAACCGCCTGCTGTACCTGCATGCCAACCTTCAATGACTGATGTACCATGACACCCAGGTCTTGTTGCACCTTCCCTTTTCCTAATCTGTCACCATTCAGATAATAGTCTGTCTCTCTGTTTTTACCACCAAAGTGGACAATCTCACATTTATCCACATTATACTTCATCTGCCATGCATTTGCCCACTCACCTAACCTATCCAAGTCACTCTGCAGCCTCATAGCATCCTCCTCACAGCTCACACTGCCACCCAACTTAGTGTCATCCTCAAATTTGGAGATACTACATTTAATCCCCTCGTCTAAATCATTAATGTACAGTGTAAACAGCTGGGGCCCCAGCACAGAACCTTGCGGTACCCCACTAGTCACTGCCTGCCATTCTGAAAAGTCCCCATTTACTCCTACTCTTTGCTTCCTGTCTGCCAATCAGTTCTCAATCCATGTCAGCACACTACCCCCAATCCCATGTGCTTTAACTTTGCACATTAATCTCTTGTGTGGGACCTTGTCGAAAGCCTTCTGAAAGTCCAAATATACCACATCAACTGGTTCTCCCTTGTCCACTCTACTGGAAACATCCTCAAAAAATTCCAGAAGATTTGTCAAGCATGATTTCCCTTTCACAAATCCATGCTGACTTGGACCTATCATATCACCTCTTTCCAAATGCGCTGCTATGACATCCTTAATAATTGATTCCATCATTTTACCCACTACTGATGTCAGGCTGACCGGTCTATAATTCCCTGTTATCTCTCTCCCTCCTTTTTTAAAAAGTGGGGTTACATTGGCTACCCTCCACTCCATAGGAACTGATCCAGAGTCAATGGAATGTTGGAAAATGACTGTCAATGCATCCACTATTTCCAAGGCCACCTCCTTAAGTACTCTGGGTTGCAGTCCATCAGGCCCTGGGGATTTATCGGCCTTCAATCCCATCAATTTCCCCAACACAATTTCCCGACTAATAAGGATTTCCCTCAGTTCCTCCTCCTTACTAGACCCTCCGACCCCGGAAGGTTGTTTGTGTCCTCCTCAGTGAATACCGAACCAAAGTATTGTTCAATTGGTCCGCCATTTCTTTGTTCCCCGTTATGACTTCCCCTGATTCTGACTGCAGGGGACCTACGTTTGTCTTTACTAACCTTTTTCTCTTTACATATCTATAGAAACTTTTGCAATCCGTTTTAATGTTCCCTGCAAGCTTCTTCTTGTACTCCATTTTCCCTGCCCTAATCAAACCCTTTGTCCTCCTCTGCTGAGTTCTAAATTTCTCCCAGTCCCCGGGTTCGCTGCTATTTCTGGCCAATTTGTATGCCACTTCCTTGGCTTTAATACTATCCCTGATTTCCCTTGATAGCCACGGTTGAGCCACCTTCCCTTTTTTATTTTTACGACAGACAGGAATGTACAATTGTTGTAGTTCATCCATTCGGTCTCTAAATGTCTGCCATTGCCCATCCACAGTCAACCCCTTAAGTATCATTCGCCAATCTATCCTAGCCAATTCACGCCTCATACCTTCAAAGTTAGCCTTCTTGAAGTTCTGGACCATGGTCTCGGAATTAACTGTTTCATTCTCCATCCTAATTCAGAATTCCACCATATTATGGTCACTCTTCCCCAAGGGGTCTCGCATAATGAGATTGCTAATTAATCCTCTCTCATTACACAACATCCAGTCTAAGATGGCCTCCCCCCTAGTTGGTTCCTCGACATATTGGTCTAAAAAACCATCCCTTATGCACTCCAGGAAATTCTCCTCCACCGTATTGCTTCCAGTTTGGTTAACCCAATCTATGTGCATATTAAAGTCACCCATTATAACTGCTGCACCTTTATTGCACGCACCCCTAATTTCATGTTTGATGCCCTCCCCAACATCACTACTACTGTTTGGAGGTCTGTACACAACTCCCACTAACGTTTTTTGCCCTTTGGTATTCTGCAGCTCTACCCATATAGATTCCACATCATCCAAGCTAATGTCCTTCCAAACTATTGCCTTAATTTCCTCCTTAACCAGCAATGCTACCCCACCTCCTTTTCCTTTTATTCTATCTTTCCTGAATGTTGAATACCCCTGGATGTTGAGTTCCCAGCCCTGATCAGCCTGGAGCCACGTCTCCTTAATCCCAATCACATCATATTTGTTAACATCAATTTGCACAGTTAATTCATCCATCTTATTGCGGATACTCCTTGCATTAAGACACAAAGCCTTCAGGCTTGTTTTTTTTAACACCCTTTGTCCTTTTAGAATTTTGCTGTACAGTGGCCCTTTTTGTTCTTTGCCTTGGATTTCTCTGCCCTCCACTTTTCCTCATCTCCTTTCTGTCTTTTGCTGTTGCCTCCTTTTTGTTTCCCTCTGTCTCCCTGCATTGGTTCCCATCCCCCTGCCACATTAGTTTAAATCCTCCCCAACAGCACTAGCAAACACTCCCCCTAGGACATTGGTTCCGGTCCTGCCCAGGTGCAGACCGTTCGGTTTGTACTGGTTCCACCTCCCCCAGAACCGGTTCCAATGCCCCAGGAATTTGAATCCCTCCCTGCTGCACCACTGCTCAAGCCACGTATTCATCTGCGGTATCCTGCGATTCCTACTCTGACTAGCACGTGGCACTGGTAACAATCCCGAGATTACTACTTTTGAGGTCCTACTTTTTAATTTAGCTCCTAGCTCCTTAAATTCGTTTCGTAGGACCTCATCCCTTTTTCTACCGATGTCGTTGGTACCAATGTGCACCATGACAACTGGCTGTTGTCCCTCCCTTTTCAGAATGTCCTGCACCCGCTCCGAGACATCCTTGACCCTTGCACCAGGGAGGCAACATACCATCCTGGAGTCTCGGTTGCGGCCGCAGAAACGCCTATCTATTCCCCCACGCTGTATCTCTATAATATACACACCGTGCTGTATCTCTATAATATACACACCGCGCTGTATCTCTATAAAATACACACCGTGCTGTATCTCTATAATATACACACCGCGCTGTGTCTCTATAATATACACACCGCGCTGTATCTCTATAATATACACACCGCGCTGTGTCTCTATAATATACACACCGCGCTGTATCTCTATAATATACACACCGCGCTGTATCTCTATAATATACACACCGTGCTGTATCTCTATAATATACACGCCGCGCTGTATCTCTATAATATACACACCGCGCTGTATCTCTATAATATACACACCGCGCTGTATCTCTATAATATACACACCGTGTTGTATTTCTATAATATACACACCGTGCTGTATCTCTCTAATATACACACCGCGCTGTATCTCTGTAATATACACACCGTGCTGGTATCTCTATAATATACACACCGTGCTGTATCTCTATAATATACACACCGTGCTGTATCTCTCTAATATACACACCGCGCTGTATCTCTGTAATATACACACCGTGCTGGTATCTCTATAATATACACACCGTGCTGTATCTCTATAATATACACACCGTGCTGTATCTCTATAATATACACACCGTGCTGTATCTCTATAATATACACACCGCGCTGTATCTCTATAATATACACACCGCGCTGTATCTCTATAATATACACACCGCGCTGTATCACTATAATATACACACCGCGCTGTATCTCTATAATATACACACCGCGCTGTATCTCTATAATATACACACCGTGCTGTATCTCTATAATATACACACCGCGCTGTATCTCTATAATATACACACCGCGCTGTATCTCTATAATATACACACCGTGTTGTATTTCTATAATATACACACCGTGCTGTATCTCTATAATATACACACCGAGCTGTATCTCTATAATATACACACCGTGCTGTATCTCTGTAATATACACACCGTGCTGGTATCTCTATAATATACACACCGTGCTGTATCTCTATAATATACACACCGTGCTGTATCTCTATAATATACACACCGCGCTGTATCTCTATAATATACACACCGCGCTGTATCTCTGTAATATACACACCGCGCTGTATCTCTGCAATATACACACCGTGCTGTATCTCTATAAAATACACACCGTGCTGTATCTCTATAATATACACACCGCGCTGCATCTCTATAATATACACACCGTGCTGTATCTCTATAAAATACACACCGCGCTGTATCTCTATAATATACACGCCGCGCTGTATCTCTATAATATACAAACCGCGCTGTATCTCTATAATATAAACACCGCGCTGTATCTCTATAATATACACACCGCGCTGTATCTCTGTAATATACACACCGCGCTGTATCTCTGCAATATACACACCGTGCTGTATCTCTATAAAATACACACCGTGCTGTATCTCTATAATATAAACACCGCGCTGTATCTCTATAATATACACACCGCGCTGTATCTCTGTAATATACACACCGCGCTGTATCTCTGCAATATACACACCGTGCTGTATCTCTGCAATATACACACCGTGCTGTATCTCTATAAAATACACACCGTGCTGTATCTCTATAATATACACACCGCGCTGCATCTCTATAATATACACACCGTGCTGTATCTCTATAAAATACACACCGCGCTGTATCTCTATAATATACACACCGTGCTGTATCTCTATAATATACACACCGTGCTGTATCTCTGTAATATACACACTGTGCTGTATCTCTTTAATATACACACCGCGCTGTATCTCTATTTATAATATAGCTATATCTCGGTATTGATAATATATCTTGTTGGTGATCTGATTGAAACCTATGAGATTCTAAGGGGGCTTGACCGTGCAGATGCAGAGAGGATGTTTCCCCTCGTTGTACTCTGTGCCTCTATTCATGAATCCCAGGATCCCGTAAGCTTTTTTAACCACTTTCTCAACCTGTCCTGGTACAGGTACAGCAAGTGATTAGGAAGGCAAATGGAATGCTGGCCTTTATTGCAAGGGGGATAGAGTATAAACATCGGGAAGTCCTGCTACAACTGTACACGGTATTGGTGCGTGCTGTTTTGGTCTCTGTATTTAAGGAGGGATATACTTGCATTGGAGGCAGTTCAGAGAAGGTTCACTCGGTTGATTCCGGAGATGACGGGGTTGACTTATGAGGAAAGGTTGAGGAGGTTGGGCCTCTACTCATTGGAGTTTAGAAGAATGAGAGGTGATCTTATTGAAACGTATAAGATTCTGAGGGGGCTGGACAGGATAGATGCAGAGAGGATGTTTCCCCTCGTGGGGGAATCTGGAACTAGTTTCAGAATAAGGAGTCGCCCATTTAAAACGGAAATGGGGAGGAATTTCTTCTCTCAGAGGGTCGTGAATCTGTGGAATTCGCTGCCTCAGAGAGCTGTGGAAGCTGGGTCATTGAATATATTTAAGACAGAAATAGACAGTTTCTTAAACGATAAGGGGATAAGGGGGCGGGCAGGGAAGTGGAGCTGAGTCCATGATCGGATCAGCCATGATGGTATTAAATGGTGGAGCAGGCTCGAGGGGCCGAATGGCTGACTCCTGCTCCTATTTCTTATGTTCTCCTATCTAGGGGTTTCACTATTCCCTCTCACCATCCCACCCCTCCTTAGTGATCTTACTCGGGTAACGATACAATATCCCATACAGAGGCACCACATGTAGGGGGTAACAGCAACATGGTTACATAAAGAGCAGGACTGGCAGTTGAATATAGCAGGATGGAACGTATTTAGAAAGGAGAGGGAAGGAAGGAGGCAGGTGGGGTTGCTGTACTCAGTAAAGATAACAATTTCAGCAGCTAAATGGGACATCATTGACATTAAGATAGAAACAGAATCTATATGGATTGAAATAAAGGATAAGAAGGGATGAATAACAACAAACTGCATTTATATAGCACCTTTAATGTAGTAAAACGTCCCAAGGTGCTTCACAGCAGTGTTAGAAGACAAAACAGGTCAATTTGACACCGAGCCACCTCAGGAGATAGTGGAGCAGGTGATCAAAAGCTTGGTAAAGAGGTCGGTTTTAAGGAGTGTCTTAAGGAGGAAAGGTAGAAACAGAGACATAGAAAATAGGTGCAGGAGTAGGCCATTCAGCCCTTCTAGCCTGCACCGCCATTCAATGAGTTCATGGCTGAACATGAAACTTCAGTACCCCCTTCCTGCTTTCTCGCCATACCCCTTGATCCCCCGAGTAGTAAGGGCCACATCTAATTCCCTTTTGAATATATTTAGTGAATTGGCCTCAACAACTTTCTGTGGTAGAGAATTCCACAGGTTCACCACTCTCTGGGTGAAGAAGTTTCTCCTCATCTCAGTCCCAAATGGCTTACCCCTTATCCTTGGACTGTGTCCCCAGAGGCGGAGAGGTTTAGGGAGGGAGTTTTAGAGCTTGGGGCACGGCCACCGATGACGGAGCATGATAATGCTAATAATTGTAATAAGAAAAAGATTAGTGAAGACAAATGTAGGTCCCTTGCAGTCAGAATCAGGAGAATTTATAATGGGGAACAAAGAAATGGCAGACCAGTTGAACAAATACTTTGGTTCTGTCTTCACTAAGGAAGGCACAAATAACCTTCCGGAAATACTAGGTGACCGAGGGTCCAGTGAGAAGGAGGAACGGAGGGAAATCCTTATTAGTTAGGAAACTGTGTTAGGGAAATTGAGGGGATTGAAGGCCGATAAATCCCCGGGGCCTGATAGTCTGTATCCCAGAGTACTTAAGGAAGTGGCCCTAGAAATAGTGGATGCATTGGTGGTCATTTTCCAACAGTCTATCGACTCTAGATCAGTTCCTATGGATTGGAGGGTAGCTAATATAACCCCACTTTTTAAAAAAGAGGGAGAGAGAAAACAGGGAATTATAAACCAGTTAGCCTGACATCGGTAGTGGGGAAAATGTTGGAATCAATTATTAAAGATGCAATATCAGCGCATTTGGAAAGCAGTGACAGGATCGGTCCAAGTCAGCATGGATTTATGAAAGGGAAATCATGCTTGACAAATCTTCTAGAATTTTTTGAGGATGTAACTAGTAGAGTGGACAAGGGAGAACCAGTGGATGTGGTGTATTTGGACTTTCCAAAGGCTTTTGACAAGGTCCCACACAAGAGATTGGTGAGCAAAATTAAGGCACATAGTATTGGGGGTAATGTACTGACTTGGATAGAGAACTGGTTGGCAGACAGGAAGCAAAGAGTAGGAATAAACGGGTCCTTTTCAGAATGGCAGGCAGTGACTAGTGGGGTGCCGCAAGGTTCAGTGTTGAGACCCCAGCTATTTACAATATATATTAATGATTTAGACAAAGAAATTGAATGTAATATCTCCAAGTTTGCAGATGACACTAAGCTGGGTGGCGGTGTGAGCTGTGAGGAGGATGCTTAGAGGCTGCAGGGTGACTTGGACAGGTTAGGTGAGTGGGAAAATGCATGGCAGATGCAGTATAATGTGGATAAATGTGAGGTTATCCACTTTGGTGGCAAAAACAGGAAGGCAGAATATTATCTGAAAGGTGACAGATTAGGAAAAGGGGAGGCGCAACGAGACCTGGGTGTCATGGTACATCAGTCATTGAAAGTTGGCATGCAGGTACAGCAGGCGGTGAAGAAGGCAAATGGTATGTCGGCCTTCGTAGAGAGAGGAATTGAGTATAGGAGCAGGGAGGTCTTACCGCAGTTGTACAGGGCCTTGGAGAGGCCACACCTGGAACATTGTGTGCAGTTTTGGTTTCCTAATCTGAGGAAGGACGTTCTTGCTATTGAGGAAGTGCAGCGAAGGTTCACCAGACTGATTCCCGGGATGGCGGGACTGACATATGAAGAAAGACTGGATCGACTCGGCTTATATTCACTGGAATTTAGAAGAATGAGAGGGGATCTCATAGAAACATATAAAATTCTGACGGGACTGGACAGGTTAGATGCAGGAAGAATGTTCCCGATGTTGGGGAAGTCCAGAACCAGGGGTCACAGTCTAAGGATAAGGGGTAAGCCATTTAGGACCGAGATGAGGAGAAACTTCTTCACCCAGAGAGTGGTGAACCTGTGGAATTCTCTACCACAGAAAGTTGTTGAGACCAGTTCGTTAGATATATTCGAAAGGGAGTTAGATGTGGCCCTTACGGCTAAAGGGATCAAGGGGTATGGAGAGAAAGCAGGAAGGGGGTACTGAAGTTGCATGTTCAGCCATGAACTCATTGAATGGTGGTGCAGGCTCGAAGGGCCGAATTGCCCACTCCTGAAACCCCCTCCCCTCGCTCTCTGACACCCTTTCCCCTCGCTCTCTGACCCCTCTCCCCTCGCTCTATGACCCCGCTCCCCTCGCTCTATGACCCCGCTCCCCTCGCTCTCGGACCCCTCTCCCCTTGCTCTCTGACCCATCTCCCCCTCGCTCTCTGACCCCTCTCCCCTCGCTCCGCTCGCTCTCTGACCCCGCTCCCCTCGCTCTCTGACCCCTCTCCCCTCGCTCTCTGACCCCTCTCCCCCTCGCTCTCTGACCCCTCTCCCCCTCGCTCTCTGACCCCTCTCCCCTCGCTCTCTGACCCCTCTCCCCTCGCTCTCTGACCACTCTCCCCCTCGCTCTCTGACCCCTCTCCCCTCGCTCTCTGACACCTCTCCCCTCGCTCTCTGACTCCTCTCCCCTCGCTCTCTGGCCCCGCTCCCCCGGCTCTCTGACTCCTCTCCCCTCGCTCTCTGGCCCCGCTCCCCCGGCTCTCTGACCCCGCTCTCTGACCCCTCTCCCCTCGCTCTCTGACCCCTCTCCCCCTCGCTCTCTGACCCCTCTCCCCCTCGCTCTCTGACCCCTCTCCCCTCGCTCTCTGACCCCTCTCCCCTCGCTCTCTGACCCCGCTCCCCTCGCTCTCAGACCCCTCTCCCTCTCGCTCTCTGACCCCTCTCCCTTCGCTCTCAGACCCCTCTCCCGTCGCTCTCAGACCCCTCTCCCGTCGCTCTCTGACCCCTCTCCCCCTCGCTCTCTGACCCCTCTCCGCTCGCTCTCTGACCCCTCTCCCCCTCGCTCTCTGACCCCTCTCCCCTCGCTCTCTGACACCTCTCCCCTCGCTCTCTGACACCTCTCCCCTCGCTCTCTGACCCCTCTCCCCTCGCTCTCTGACCCCTCTCCCCCTCGCTCTCTGACCCCTCTCCGCTCGCTCTCTGACCCCTCTCCCCCTCGCTCTCTGACCCCGCTCCCCTCGCTCTCTGACCCCTCTCCCCTCGCTCTCTGACACCTCTCCCCTCGCTCTCTGACCCCTCTCCCCTCGCTCTCTGACCCTCCTCCCCTCGCTCTCTGACCCCGCTCCCCTCGCTCTCTGATACCCCCTCCCCTCGCTCTCTGACCGCCCTAGACTCGCTCTCTGACCCCTCTCGCCTCGATCTCTGACACCCCCTCCCCTCGCTCTCTGACCCCTCTCCCCTCGCTCTCTGACCCCTCTCCCCCTCGCTCTCTGAACCCTCTCGCCCTCGCTCTCTGACCCCCCTCCCCTCGCTCTCTGACCCCGCTCCCCTCGCTCTCTGACCCCCCTCCCCTCGCTCTCTGACCCCTCTCCCCCTCGCTCTCTGACCCCTCTCCCCCTCGCTCTCTGAACCCTCTCGCCCTCGCTCTCTGACCCCCCTCCCCTCGCTCTCTGACCCCGCTCCCCTCGCTCTCTGACCCCCCTCCCCTCGCTCTCTGACCCCTCTCCCCCTCGCTCTCTGAACCCTCTCGCCCTCGCTCTCTGACCCCGCTCCCCTCGCTCTCTGACCCCCCTCCCCTCGCTCTCTGACCCCTCTCCCCTCGCTCTCTGGCCCCGCTCCCCCGGCTCTCTGACTCCTCTCCCCTCGCTCTCTGGCCCCGCTCCCCCGGCTCTCTGACCCCGCTCTCTGACCCCTCTCCCCTCGCTCTCTGACCCCTCTCCCCCTCGCTCTCTGACCCCTCTCCCCCTCGCTCTCTGACCCCTCTCCCCTCGCTCTCTGACCCCTCTCCCCTCGCTCTCTGACCCCGCTCCCCTCGCTCTCAGACCCCTCTCCCTCTCGCTCTCTGACCCCTCTCCCTTCGCTCTCAGACCCCTCTCCCGTCGCTCTCAGACCCCTCTCCCGTCGCTCTCTGACCCCTCTCCCCCTCGCTCTCTGACCCCTCTCCGCTCGCTCTCTGACCCCTCTCCCCCTCGCTCTCTGACCCCTCTCCCCTCGCTCTCTGACACCTCTCCCCTCGCTCTCTGACACCTCTCCCCTCGCTCTCTGACCCCTCTCCCCTCGCTCTCTGACCCCTCTCCCCCTCGCTCTCTGACCCCTCTCCGCTCGCTCTCTGACCCCTCTCCCCCTCGCTCTCTGACCCCGCTCCCCTCGCTCTCTGACCCCTCTCCCCTCGCTCTCTGACACCTCTCCCCTCGCTCTCTGACCCCTCTCCCCTCGCTCTCTGACCCTCCTCCCCTCGCTCTCTGACCCCGCTCCCCTCGCTCTCTGATACCCCCTCCCCTCGCTCTCTGACCGCCCTAGACTCGCTCTCTGACCCCTCTCGCCTCGATCTCTGACACCCCCTCCCCTCGCTCTCTGACCCCTCTCCCCTCGCTCTCTGACCCCTCTCCCCCTCGCTCTCTGAACCCTCTCGCCCTCGCTCTCTGACCCCCCTCCCCTCGCTCTCTGACCCCGCTCCCCTCGCTCTCTGACCCCCCTCCCCTCGCTCTCTGACCCCTCTCCCCCTCGCTCTCTGACCCCTCTCCCCCTCGCTCTCTGAACCCTCTCGCCCTCGCTCTCTGACCCCCCTCCCCTCGCTCTCTGACCCCGCTCCCCTCGCTCTCTGACCCCCCTCCCCTCGCTCTCTGACCCCTCTCCCCCTCGCTCTCTGAACCCTCTCGCCCTCGCTCTCTGACCCCGCTCCCCTCGCTCTCTGACCCCCCTCCCCTCGCTCTCTGACCCCTCTCCCCCTCGCTCTCTGACCCCTCTCCCCTCGCTCTCTGACCCCTCTCCCCTCGCTCTCTGACCCCTCTCCCCTCGCTCTCTGACCCCTCTCCCCTCGCTCTCTGACCCCCCTCCCCTCGCTCTCTGACCCCGCTCCCCTCGCTCTCTGACCCCTCTCCTAACGCTCTCTGAACCCTCTCCCCCTCGCTCTCCGACCCCCCTCCCCTCGCTCTCTGACCCCGCTCCCCTCGCTCTCTGACACCCCCTCCCCTCGCTTTCTGAGCCCGCTCCCCTCGCTCTCTGACCCCTCTCCTCTCGCTCTCTGACCCCGCTCCCCTCGCTCTCTGACCCCGCTCCCCTCGCTCTCTGACCCCTCTCCCCTCGTTCTCTCACACCCCCTCCCCTCGCTCTCTGACTCCGCTCCCCTCGCTCTCTGACCCCTCTCCCCTCGCTCTCTCACACACCCTCCCCTCGCTCTCTCACACACCCTCCCCTTGCTCTCTGACCCCTCTCCCCTCGCTCTCTGACCCCTCTCCCTCGCTCTCTGACCCCTCTCCCCTCGCTCTCTCACACACCCTCCCCTCGCTCTCTCACACACCCTCCCCTTGCTCTCTGACCCCTCTCCCCTCGCTCTCTGACCCCTCTCCCTCGCTATCTGACCACTCTCCCCTCGCTCTCTGACCCCTCTCCCCTCGCTCTCTGACCCCTCTCCCCTCGCTCTCTGACCCCTCTCCCCTCACTCTCTCACACCCTCTCCCCTCGCTCTCTGACCCCTCTCCCCTCGCTCTCTGACCCCTCTCCCCCTCGCTCTCTGACCCCTCTCCCCCTCGCTCTCTGACCCCTCTCCCCTCGCTCTCTGACCCCGCTCCCCTCGCTCTCTGACCCCGCTCCCCTCGCTCTCTCACCCCTCTCCCATTCGCTCTCCGACCCTCCTCCCCTCGCTCTCCGACCCCGCTCCCCTCGCTCTCCGACCCCGCTCCCCTCGCTCTCTGAGCCCTCTCCTCTCGCTCTCTGACACCTCTCCTCTCGCTCTCTGACACCTCTCCCCTCGCTCTCTGACACCTCTCCCCTCGCTCTCTGACCCCTCTCCCCTCGCTCTCTGACCCCGCTCCCCTCGCTCTCTGACCCCGCTCCCCTCGCTCTCTGACCCCTCTCCCCTCGCTCTCTGACCCCTCTCCCCTCGCTCTCTCACACACCCTCCCCTCGCTCTCTGACCCCGCTCCCCTCGCTCACTGACCCCTCTCCCCTCGCTCTCTCACACCCCCTCCCCTCGCTCTCTCACACACCCTCCCCTCGCTCTCTGACCCCTCTCCCCTCGCTCTCTGACCCCTCTCCCCTCGCTCTCTGACCCCGCTCCCCTCGCTCTCTCACACCCTCTCCCCTTGCTCTCTGACCCCTCTCCCCTCGCTCTCTGACCCCTCTCCCCTCGCTCTCTGACTCCCCTCCCCTCTCTCTCTGACACCCCCTCCCCCTTGCTCTCCGACCCCTCTGCCCTCACTCTCCGACCCCTCTCCCCCTCGCTCTCTGACGCCGCTCCCCTCGCTCTCTGACCCCTTTCCCCTCGCTCTCTGACTCCTCTCCCCTCGCTCTCTGACCCCGCTCCCGTCGCTCTCTGACCCCTCTCCCATCGCTCTCTGACACCCCCTCCCCTCGCTCTCTGATCCCGCTCCCCTTGCTCTCTGACCCCTCTCCCCTCGCTCTCTGACCCCTCTCCCCTCGCTCTCTGACCCCTCTCCCCTCGCTCTCTGACAACCCCTCCCCTCACTCTCTGACAACCCCTCCCCTCGCTCTCTGACCCCTCTCCCCTAGCTCTCTGACCCCTCTCCCCTCGCTCTCTGACCCCTCTCCCCTCGCTCTCTGACCCCTCTCCCCTCGCTCTCTGACCCCGCTCCCCTCGCTCTCTGACCCCGCTCCCCTCGCTCTCTGACCCCGCTCCCCTCGCTCTCTGACCCCGCTCCCCTCGCTCTCTGACCCCCCTCCCCTCGCTCTCTGACCCCGCTCCCCTCGCTCTCTGCCCCCCTCTCCCCTCGCTCTCTGACACCCACTCCCCTTGCTCTCTGACCCCCCTCCCCTCGCTCTCTGACCCCGCTCCCCTCGCTCTCTGACCCCTCTCCCCCTCGCTCTCCGACCCCTCTCCCCTCGCTCTCTGACCCCCCCTCCGCTCGCTCTCTGATCCCGCTCCCCTCGCTCTCTGACCCCGCTCCCCTCGCTCTCTGACCCCCCTCCCCTCGCTCTCTGACCCCGCTCCCCTCGCTCTCTGACCCCTCTCCCCTCACTCTTTGACCCCGCTCTCCTCGCTCTCTGACCCCGCTCCCCTCGCTCTCTGACCCCGCTCCCCTCGCTCTCGGAGCCCGCTCCCCTCGCTCTCTGACCCCGCTCCCCTCGCTCTCTGACCCCGCTCCCCTCGCTCTCTGACCCCTCTCCCCTCGCTCTCTGACCCCGCTCCCCTCGCTCTCTGACCCCCCCCTCCCCTCGCTCTCTGACCCCCCCCTCCCCTCGCTCTCTGACCCCGCTCCCCTCGCTCTCTGACCCCCCCTCCCCTCGCTCTCTGACCCCGCTCCCCTCGCTCTCTGACCCCGCTCCCCTCGCTCTCTGACCCCCCCTCCCCTCGCTATCTGACCCCGCTCCCCTCGCTCTCTGACCCCCCCTCCCCTCGCTCTCTGACCCCGCTCCCCTCGCTCTCTGACCCCGCTCCCCTCGCTCTCTGACCCCCCCTCCCCTCGCTCTCTGACCCCCCCTCCCCTCGCTCTCTGACCCTGCTCCCCTCGCTCTCTGACCCCGCTCCCCTCGCTCTCTGACCCCGCTTCCCTCGCTCTCTGACGCCGCTCCCCTCGCTCTCTGACCCCGCTCCCCTCGCTCTCTGACCCCGCTCCCCTCGCTCTCTGACCCCGCTCCCCTCGCTCTCTGACCCCGCTCCCCTCGCTCTCTGACCCCCCCTCCCCTCGCTCTCTGACCCCCCTTCCCCTCGCTCTCTGACCCCACTCCCCTCGCTCTCTGACCCCCCGCTCCCCTCGCTCTCTGACCCCCCCTCCCCTCGCTCTCTGACCCCTCTCCCTCGCTCTCTGACCCCGCTCCCCTCGCTCTCTGACCCCGCTCCCCTCGCTCTCTGACCCGGCTCCCCTCGCTCTCTGACCCCCCGCTCCCCTCGCTCTCTGACCCCCCCCTCCCCTCGCTCTCTGACCCCGCTCCCCTCGGTCTCTGACCCCGCTCCCCTTGCTCTCTGACCCCGCTCCCCTCGCTCTCTGACCCCGCTCCCCTCGCTCTCTGACCCCGCTCCCCTCGCTTTCCCGCACTGTCACGGTGTGAATGTAATGCAGAGCGGCGAGGTGACTCACCATGAGTGAGAGGCGCAGCAGTCCGCTCGACTTTCTGCCGTCAGGACACAACTTGGCGTTTTGAATCTGCTCTTTAATCATTGTCAGGAAAGCCTTCACACCAGTCTCGGTGATGCGATTATCTAATGCAGAAAGAGACCAGTCACCACTGGCAACAGCAGAACCCCCATCGGCCCGTCCCCTGGACCTGATGGCCTACACCCTCAGGTTCTCACTGAGGTGGCTGCACATGGTGGATGCAGTGCTTTGCTCTTCCAGAATTGCCTGGATTGAAGAATGGTTGCCGCAGATTGGAAGGTAGCAAATGGAAGGCCACTGTGAAAGGAGGGAGGGAGAAGGGTGGAGAACCAGAGGACACGGATTTAAGGTGAGTGGCAGCAGAACCAAAGGCGACACGAGGGAAAACGTTTTTACGCAGCGAGTGGTTAGGATCTGGAACGCACGGCCTGAGAGGGTGGGGGAGGCAGACTCAATCGTGGCTTTCAAAAGAGAATTGGATAAGTACCTGAAGGAAAAAAACATTTCAGGGCGACGGGGAAAGGGCAGGGAGTGGGACTGGCTGAAATGTTCTTGCAGAGAGCCATCACAGGCTCGCCGGGCTGAATGGCCTCCTTCTGTGCTGGAACCATTCGATAGGCCAGTTAGCCTGACATCAGTTAGAGGGAAAATGCAGGAATCCTTTATGAAGGAAGTGGTAAAAGGGCACTTACAAAATCAGAATATGTCTAGGCAGAGTCAGCAAGGTTTTATGAAAGGGAAATCGTGTTTAACAAATCTATGAGTTTTTTGAGGGTGGAACTAGCAGAGTAGATAAGGGGGAACCAGTGGATGTAATATATTTGGATTTTCAGAAGGCAGTTGATAAAGTACTACACAAGAGGTTGTTACAAAAGATTCGGGCTCATGGCATTGGGGTTCTATATTAGGCTTTGTGTCTTAATGCAAGGAGTATCCGCAATAAGGTGGATGAATTAACTGTGCAAATAGATGTTAACAAATATGATGTGATTGGGATTACGGAGACGTGGCTCCAGGATGATCAGGGCTGGGAACTCAACATCCAGGGGTATTCAACATTCAGGAAGGATAGAAAAAAAGGAAAAGGAGGTGGGGTAGCATTGCTGGTTAAAGAGGAGATTAATGCAATAGTTAGGAAAGACATTAGCTTGGATGATGTGGAATCTATATGGGTAGAGCTGCAGAACACTAAAGGGCAAAAAACGTTAGTGGGAGTTGTGTACAGACCTCCAAACAGTAGTAGTGATGTTGGGGAGGGCAACAAACAGGAAATTAGGAGTGCATGCAATAAAGGTGCAGCAGTTATAATGGGTGACTTCAATATGCACATAGATTGGGCTAACCAAACTGGAAGCAATACGGTGGAGGAGGATTTCCTGGAGTGCATAAGGGATGGTTTTCTAGACCAATATGTCGAGGAAACAACTAGGGGGGAGGCCATCTTAGATTGGGTGTTGTGTAATGAGAGAGGATTAATTAACAATCTCATTGTGTGAGGCCCCTTGGGGAAGAGTGACCATAATATGGTGGAATTCTGCATTAGGATGGAGAATGAAACAGTTAATTCAGAGACCATGGTCCAGAACTTAAAGAAGGGTAACTTTGAAGGTATGAGGCGTGAATTGGCGAAGATAGATTGGCGAATGATACTTAAGGGGTTGACTGTGGATGGGCAATGGCAGACATTTAGAGACCGCATGGATGAATTACAACAATTGTACATTCCTGTCTGGCGTAAAAATAAAAAAGGGAAGATGGCTCAACCGTGGCTATCAAGGGAAATCAGGGATAGTATTAAAGCCAAGGAAGTGGCATACAAATTGGCCAGAAATAGCAGCGAACCCGGGGACTGGGAGAAATTTAGAACTCAGCAGAGGAGGACAAAGGGTTTGATTAGGGCAGGGAAAATGGAGTACGAGAAGAAGCTTGCAGGGAACATTAAGGCAGATTGCAAAAGTTTCTATAGGTATGTAAAGAGAAAAAGGTTAGTAAAGACAAATGTAGGTCCCCTGCAGTCAGAATCAGGGGAAGTCATAACGGGGAACAAAGAAATGGCGGACCAATTGAACAAGTACTTTGGTTCGGTATTCACTAAGGAGGACACAAACAACCTTCCAGATATAAAAGGGGTCAGAGGGTCTAGTAAGGAGGAGGAACTGAGGGAAATCTTTTTTAGTCGGGAAATTGTGTTGGGGAAATTGATGGGATTGAAGGCCGATAAATCCCCAGGGCCTGATGGACTGCATCCCAGAGTACTTAAGGAGGTTGCCTTGGAAATAGCGGATGCATTGACAGTCATTTTCCAACATTCCATTGACTCTGGATCAGTTCCTATCGAGTGGAGGGTAGCCAATGTAACCCCACTTTTTAAAAAAGGAGGGAGAGAGAAAGCATGGAATTATAGACCGGTCAGCCTGACCTCAGTAGTGGGTAAAATGTTGGAATCAATTATTAAGGATGTCATAGCAGCGCATTTGGAAAATGGTGACATGATAGGTCCAAGTCAGCATGGATTTGTGAAAGGGAAATCATGCTTGACAAATCTTCTGGAATTTTTTGAGGATGTTTCCAGTAGAGTGGACAAGGGAGAACCAGTTGATGTGGTATATTTGGACTTTCAGAAGGCTTTCGACAAGGTCCCACACAGGAGATTAATGTGCAAAGTTAAAGCACATGGGATTGTGGGTAGTGTGCTGACGTGGATTGAGAACTGGTTGGCAAATAGGAAGCAAAGAGTAGGAGTAAATGGGTACTTTTCAGAATGGCAGGCAGTGACTAGTGGGGTACCGCAAGGTTCTGTGCTGGGGCCCCAGCTGTTTACACTGTACATTAATGATTTAGACGAGGGGATTAAATGTAGTATCTCCAAATTTGCAGATGACACTAAGTTGGGTGGCAGTGTGAGCTGCGAGGAGGATGCTATGAGGCTGCAGAGTGACTTGGATAGGTTAAGTGAGAGGGCAAATGCATGGCAGATGAAGTATAATGTGGATAAATGTGAGGTTATCCACTTTGGTGGTAAAAGCAGAGAGACAGACTATTATCTGAATGGTGACAGATTAGGAAAAGGGGAGGTGCAGCGAGACCTGGGTGTTATGGTACATCAGTCATTGAAGGTTGGCATGCAGGTACAGCAGGCGCTTAAGAAAGCAAATGGCATGTTGGTCTTCATAGCGAGGGGATTTGAGTACAGGGGAAGGGAGGTGTTACTACAGTTGTATAGGGCCTTGGTGAGGCCACACCTGGAGTATTGTGTACAGTTTTGGTCTCCTAACTTGAGGAAGGACGTTCTTGCTATTGAGGGAGTGCAGCGAAGATTCACCAGACTGATTCCCGGGATGGCGGGACTGACCTATCAAGAAAGACTGGATCAACTGGGCTTGTATTCACTGGAGTTCAGAAGAGTGAGAGGGGACCTCATAGAAACGTTTAAAATTCTGACGGGTTTGGACAGGTTGGATGCAGGAAGAATGTTCCCAATGTTAGGGAAGTCCAGAACCAGGGGTCACAGTCTAAGGATAAGGGGTAAGCCATTTTGGACCGAGATGAGGAGAAACTTCTTCACCCAAAGAGTGCTAAACCTGTGGAATTCTCTACCACAGAAAGTGGTTGAGGCCAATTCACTAGATATGTTCAAGGGGGAGTTGGATGGGGTCCTTACTACTCGGGGAATCAAGGGGTATGGCGAGAAAGCAGGAAGGGGATACTGAAGTTTCATGTTCAGCCATGAACTCATTGAATGGCGGTGCAGGCTAGAAGGGCTGAATGGCCTACTTCTGCACCTATTTTCTATGTTTCTATGTTTCTATCTCACTGGACCAGTGTGAAATACCGATACTAGTGAACTCACTGGGCCAGTGTGACACAACACTAGTGATCTCACTGGGCCAGTGTGACACAACACTAGTGATCTCACTGGGCCAGTGTGACACAGTAACACTAGTGAACTCACTGGGCCAGTGTGACACAGCCACACTAGTGAACTCACTGGGCCAGTGTGACACAGCCACACTAGTGATCTCACTGGCCAGTGTGACACAACACTAGTGAACTCACTGGGCCAATGTGACACAACACTAGTGAACTCACTAGGCCAGTGTGACATACCAACATTAGTGATCTCACTGGGCCAGTGTGACACAACACTAGTGAGCTCACTGGATCAGTGTGACACACCAACACTAGTGATCTCACGGGGCCAGTGTGACACAGCAACACTAGTGATCTCACTGGGCCAGTGTGACACAACACTAGTGATCTCACTGGGCCAGTGTGACACAGAAACACTAGTGAACTCACTGGGCCAGTGTGACACAACACTAGTGAGCTCACTGGGCCAGTGTGACACAACGCTAGTGAACTCACTGGACCAGTATGACGCAGCAACACTAGTGACCTCACTGGGCCAGTGTGACACAACACTCGTGATCTCACTGGGCCAGTGTGACACACCATTAGTGATATCACTGGGCCAGTGTGACACAACACTGGTGATCTCACTGGGCCAGGATGACAAAACACTAGTGAACTCACTGGGCCAGTGTGACACACCAACATTAGTGAACTCACTGGGCCAGTGTGACACAGCAACACTCGTGAACTCACTGGGCCAATGTGACACAACACTGGTGGACTCACTGGGCCAGTGTGACACAACACTAGTGAACTCACTGGGCCAGTGTGACACACCAACACTAGTGAACTCACTGTGCCAGTGTGACACACCATTAGTGATCTCACTGGGCCAGTGTGACACAACACTGGTGATCTCACTGGGCCAGGATGACAAAACACTAGTGAACTCACTGGGCCAGTGTGACACACCAACATTAGTGAACTCACTGGGCCAGTGTGACACAGCAACACTCGTGAACTCACTGGGCCAGTGCGACAACACCAGTGAACTCACAGGACCAGTGTGACACAACACTGGTGAGCTCACTGGGCCAGTGTGATACAGCAACACTAGTGAACTCACTGGGCCAGTGTGACACACCAGCACTAGTGAACTCACTGGGCCAGTGTGACACAACACTAGTGAACTCACCGGACCAGTGTGACACAGCACTGGTGATCTCACTGGACCAGTGTGGCACAACACTGGTGATCTCACTGGGCCAGTGTGAAATACCGACACTAGTGAACTCACTGGGCCAGTGTGACACACCAACACTAGTGAACTCACTGGGCCAGTGTGCCACGCCAATACGAGTGAACTCACTGGGCCAGTGTGACACACCAACATTAGTGAACTCACTGGGCCAGTGTGACACACCAACACTAGTGAACTCACTGGGCTAGTGTGACAACACTAGTGATCTCACTGGGCCAGTGTGACACAACCTAGTGAACTCACTGGGCCAGTGTGACACACCAACACTAGTGAACTCACTGGGCCAGTGTGACACACCAACATTAGTGAACTCACTGGGCCAGTGTGACACACCAACACTAGTGAACTCACTGGGCCAGTGTGACACACCAACACTAGTGAACTCACGAGTGTGGGATGAGGTGGAATGGGGTGAGGTGTGTGGGGTGGGGTGGTGTGGGGTGTGTGGGGAGGGGTGTGTGTGGTGTGGGCCAGTGTGACACACCAGCACTAGTGAACTCACTAGTGTGGGATGAGGTGGAATGGGGTGAGGTGTGTGGGGTGGGGTGGTGTGGGGTGTGTGGGGAGGGGTGTGTGTGGGCTGGGCCAGTGTGACACACCAGCACTAGTGAACTCACTGGGCCAGTGTGACACAACACTAGTGAACTCACCGGACCAGTGTGACACAACACTGGTGATCTCACTGGCCCAGTGTGGCACAACACTGGTGATCTCACTGGGCCAGTGTGACACAACACTGGTGATCTCACTGGGCCAGTGTGACACGCCGACACTAGTGAATTCACTGGGCCAGTGTGACACACCAACACTAGTGAGCTCACTGGGCCAGTGTGACACATTAGTGAACTCACTGGGCCAGTATGACACACCAACACTAGTGAACTCACTGGGCCAGTGTGACACATTAGTGAACTCACTGGGCCAGTGTGACACGGGGTGTACGGGGTGTGGTGTGTGCGGGCTGAGGTGGTGTGGGAAGGGGTGGGATGGGGAGGGAGAAACTGAGGGAGGAGAGAACAAAGCGAGGGGGCGAGGAAAGAGTTTGGTAACTAATAGTAACGCACTGAAAATACAATGGTAATACAGGTAACACTCCAATCCTCCTATGGCTCACCAAGAACAGTGACTCACTCACAGTCCTTATGTAACCCACCTGTAACTAGTCGTACCTATAATCATATATCCTGCTGATAACATAAACACCCAGCCCAGCCCGTTGGGATTGTACAAGAGCATCATCATCCCTTTTCCTGGTCACCGTGTGAGAAATACTTCTCCCCATCTCGGTAAAGCAGAACGATTGAATCACTGCTCCCGATGGCCTGTGTCACACTCAATCGTCCGCCCGCTGCAGCCTCCTGGGTCTTGTGGGAGGGAGAATAATGAGGTCACGTACCGTTAGCCCACATCCCAGACACCAACACAAGCTGCAGATAAACGTACCTCGTTTTAACATCTTCAGCTCGTCTTTTTTCGGAAGCAACTGACTACTTGAGAGAGTCAGTTTATCTTGACTGAAAACATCTTTCTTTGTGGAATCATGAGAAAAAGAAAAAATAATTACTGAAAAGCTGAACAGATTGATAAACAAAAATAGATCCCATCCAGAGATTTGTGGTAATCCGCCTCACACCGTCCCACATCTCCATCCATCCCTCGCGAACCCCACTCGCATCCTCCACCTCACCTCACCCTCCACCTCACCCTCTCCCTCCCTATCCCTCACCCTCTCCCCCACCTCACCCTCTCCCCCCACCTCACCCTCTCCCCCCACCTCACCCTCTCCCTCCCTATCCCTCACCCTCTCCCCCCACCTCACCCTCTCCCTCCCTATCCCCACCCTCTCCCCCACCCCTCACCTCACCCTCTCCCTCCCTATCCCTCACTCTCCCCCCACCTCACCCTCTCCCTCCCTATCCCTCACCCTCTCCCCCCACCTCACCCTCTCCCTCCCTATACCTCACCCTCTCCCCCACCCCCCACCTCACCCTCTCCCTCCCTATCCCCACCCTCTCCCCCACCTCCCACCTCACCCTCTCCCTCCCTATCCCTCACCCTCTCCCCCCACCTCACCCTCTCCCTCCCTATCCCCACCCTCTCCCCCCCACCCCCCACCTCACCCTCTCCCTCCCTATCCCTCACCCTCTCCCCCCACCTCACCCTCTCCCTCCCTATCCCTCACCCTCTCCCCCCACCTCACCCTCCCTATCCCTCACCCTCTCCCCACACCCCACCTCACCCTCTCCCTCCCTATCCCTCACCCTCTCCCCCACCCCAATCTCACCCTCTCCCTCCCTCTCCCTCCCTATCCCTCACCCTCTCCCCCCACCTCACCCTCTCCCTCCCTATCCCTCACCCTCTCCCCCACCCCCCACCTCACCCTCTCCCTCCCTATCCCTCACCCTCTCCCCCCACCTCACCCTCTCCCTCCCTATCCCTCACCCTCTCCCCCACCCCCCACCTCACCCTCTCCCTCCCTATCCCTCACCCTCCACCTCTCCCTCCCTATCCCTCACCCTCTACCCCCACCTCACCCTCTCCCTTCCTATCCCCACCCACTCCCCCACCCCCCACCTCACCCTCTCCCTCCCTATCCCTCACCCTCTCCCCCCACCTCACCCTCTCCCTCCCTATCCCTCACCCTCTCCCCCACCCCCACCTCACCCTCCCTATCCCTCACCCTCTCCCCCCACCTCACCCTCCCTATCCCCACCCTCACCCCCCACCTCACCCTCTCCCTCCCTATCCCTCACCCTCTCCCCCACCCCCCACCTCACCCTCTCCCTCCCTATCCCTCACCCTCTCCCCCCACCTCACCCTCCCTATCCCCACCCTCACCCCCCACCTCACCCTCTCCCTCCCTATCCCTCACCCTCTCCCCCACCCCCCACCTCACCCTCTCCCTCCCTATCCCTCACCCTCTCCCCCCACCTCACCCTCTCCCTCCCTATCCCTCACCCTCTCCCCCACCCCCCACCTCACCCTCTCCCTCCCTATCCCTCACCCTCCACCTCTCCCTCCCTATCCCTCACCCTCTACCCCCACCTCACCCTCTCCCTTCCTATCCCCACCCACTCCCCCACCCCCCACCTCACCCTCTCCCTCCCTATCCCTCACCCTCTCCCCCCACCTCACCCTCTCCCTCCCTATCCCTCACCCTCTCCCCCACCCCACACCTCACCCTCCCTATCCTCACCCTCTCCCCCACCTCACCCTCTCCCTCCCTATCCCTCACCCTCTCCCCCACCCCCCACCTCACCCTCCCTATCCCTCACCCTCTCCCCCCACCTCACCCTCTCCCTCCCTATCCCTCACCCCCACCCCAATCTCACCCTCCCCCCGCACCTCACCCTTTCCCTCAACCCCCCCATCTCACCCTATCCCTCCCCCACCCCCACCTCACCCTTGCCCCCCACCGCCATACTCTACCCTTCAAATATCAATATTCACTCGCTCACTGCATCTATCTCCGAACCTGGACACCAGGTTCATTAATGCTCCATGCCAACTCTACCCGACCTCCGTCAACTTTATCCCACCACGGGACCTCTAGCTTTCACTGTGGACCACCTCCCCCGCCCAGACATCCTTTGTGACTGAGACCATGGTAAACTCTCCCTCCTCGTCCTCCTCGACCTGTCTGCGGCCTTTGACACGGTTGTCCACTCCACCCTCCTCCAACGCCTCTCCTCCATCGTCCAGCTGGGTGGGACTGCACTCGCCTGGTTCCATTCTTATCCATCGAATCGTAGCCGGAGAATCTCCTGCAACAGCTTCTCTTCCCGCCCCCACATCGTTACCTCTGGTGTCCCCCCAGGATCTGTCCTTGGCCCCCTCCTATTCCCCATCTACATGTTGCACCTCGTTGACATCATCTGGAAACACAGCCTCAGTTTCCACATGTACGCTGAGACACCCAGCTCTACCTCCCCACTGTTATGTCTTGAATAAAGGGTCAGACTAGATACTGCAAGCTCAAAGTAAGGTGTGACCGTAGTCCTTTATTACAGATCTCAGAGTGCCTCTCCAGCCTGTGAGGCCTCCTTATATACAGGTGCTCCCAAGGATTGTGGGATCCCTTGGGACTCCAGGGGATAAGCCCTCTGGTGGTTAGACATGGTATTTACAGGTTTACATACATAACACCACCATCACCACCCCGCCCCCCCCAAAGTCAACAGTATAACTATTTACAATGTGAGTCGATCTGGGGTCTTCCTTTCCCTGGTTGATTGTCTCGGTGCCAATGCTGGTGTTGGTGAGTCGTTTGTTGGGCCTTCGCTGGGCTGCTGCTGCTGGGGCTGGTGAGTCCTGCTGGGCTGCTGTGGGTGATGGGTTCTGCTTCGTGGTCAACCACTGGGTCGGTTACCACTTGTGTGTGTGTGTGTGTGTGTGTTGGAGGGTCGAACAAGGTAGGGTCTATTGTGGGTTGTTCTGGATAGTCCGTAAATCTGAGTTTGGTTTGGTCCAAGTGTTTCCTGCAGGTGAGTCCATTTGAGAGTTTGACCACAATCACCCGACTCCCCTCTTTGGCAAAAACAGTGCCAGGAAGCCACTTGGGACCTTGTTCATAGTTCAACACAAATACAGGATCATTTATCTCAATTTGGCGTGACACATTTGCGCGATCATGATATGTATTCTGTTGAAGCCGCCTGCTCTCTACCTGTTCATGTAGATCAGGGTGGACTAATGAGAGCCTGGTCTTAAGTGCCCTTTTCATGAGCAGTTCAGCGGGGAGAACCCCAGTGAGCGAGTGGGGTCTTGTGAGGTAACTAAGCAGACTCGGGATAAGCGAGTCTGCAGTGAGCCTTCAGTTACCCTTTTCCTGGGACATTGGAGCCGGTTCTGGGGGAGGTGGGACCAGTACAAACCGGATGGTCTGCACCTGGGCAGGACCGGAACCAATGTCCTAGGGGGAGTGTTTGCTAGTGCTGTTGGGGAGGGTTTAAACTAATATGGCAGGGGGATGGGAACCTATGCAGGGAGACAGACGGAAGTAAAAAGGGGGCAGAAGCAAAAGGTAGAAAGGAGAAAAGCAAGAGTGGAGGGCAGAGAAATCAAGGGCAAAAATCAAAAAGGGCCAAATGAAAACTAAAAGGACAAAGAGTATTAAAAAAACAAGCCTGAAGGCTCTGTGCCTCAATGCGAGGAGTATTCAGAATAAGGTGGATGAAATAACTGCACAGAAAGCTGTTAACGGATATGATGTAACTGGGATTACAGAGACATGGCTCCAGGGTGACCAAGGCTGGGAACTCAACATCCAGGGGTATTCAATATTCAGGAAGGACAGACAGGAAGGTAAAGGAGATGAGGTAGCATTACTGGTTAAAGAGATTAACGCAATAGTAAGGAAGACATTAGCTAGGATGATGTGGAATCGGTATGGGTGGAGCTACGGAATACCAAAGGACAGAAAACGCTGTTGGGAGTTGTGTACAGACCACCAAACAGTAGTAGTGAGGTTGGGGATAGCATCAAACAAGAAATTAGGGATGTGTGCAATAAAGGTACAGCAGTTATCATGGGTGACTTCAATCTACATATTGATTGGGCTAACCAAACTGGTAGCAATACGTTGGAGGAGGATTTCCTGGAGTGTATTAGGGATGGTTTTCTAGACGAGATGTCGAGGAACCAACGAGAGGGCTGGCCATCCTAGACTGGGTGATGTGTAATGAGAAAGGATTAATTAACAATCTTGTTGTGCGAGGCCCCTTCGGGAAGAGTGACCATAATATGGTAGAATTCTTGATTAAGATGGAGAGTGACACAATTAATTCAGAGACTAGGGTCCTGAACTTAAAGAAAGGTAACTTCGACGGTATGAGACGTGAATTGGCTAGGATAGACTGGAGAATGATACTTAAAGGGTTGACGGTGGATAGGCAATGGCAGACATTTCTAGATCACATGGATGAACTACAACAATTGTACATCCCTGTTTGGAGTAAAAATAAAACGGGGAAGGTGGCTCAACCGTGGCTAACAAGGGAAATCACGGAAAGTGTTAAATCCAAGGAAGAGGCATATAAATTGGCCAGAAAAAGCAGCAAACCTGAGGACTGGGAGAAATTTAGAATTTAGCAGAGAAGGACAAAGGGTTTCACTAGGAGGGGGAAAATAGAGCATGAGAGGAAGCTTGCTGGGAACATAAAAACTGATTGCAAAAGCTTCTATAGATATGTGAAGAGAAAAAGATTAGTGAAGACTAATGTAGGTCCCTTGCAGTCAGAATCAGGTGAATTTATAATGGGCAACAAGGAAATGGCAGACCAATTGAACAAATACTTTGGTTCTGTCATCACTAAGGAAGACATGAATAACCTCCCGAAAATATTAGGGGACCGAGGCTCTAGCGAGAAGGGGGAACTGAGGGAAATCTTATCAGGCAGGAAATTGTGTTAGGGAAATTGATGGGATTGAAGGCCGATAAATCCCCAGGGCCTGATAGTCTGCATCCCACAGTACTTAAGGAAGTGGCCCTAGAAATAGTGGATGCATTGGTGGTCATTTTCCAACAGTCTATAGACTCTGGATCAGTTCCGATGGACTGGAGGGTAGCTAATGTAACACCACTTTTTAAAAAAGGAGGGAGAGAAAAAACTGGTAATTATAGACCAGTTAGCCTGACATCGGTAGTGGGGAAAATACTGGAATCAATTATTAAAGATGTAATAGCAGTGCATCTGGAAAGCAGTGACAGGATCGGTCCAAGTCAGCATGGATTTATGAAAGGGAAATCATGCTTGACAAATCTTCCAGAATATTTTGAGGATGTAACTAGTAGAGTGGACAAGGGAGAACCAGTGGATGTGGTGTATTTGGACTTTCAAAAGGCTTATGACAAGGTCCCACACAAAAGATTGGTGTGCAAATTTAAAGCACATGGGATTGGGGGTAATGTATTGACGTGGATAGAGAACTGGTTGGCAGACAGGAAGCAGAGAGTCGGGAATAAACAGGTCCTTTTCAGAATGGCAGGCAGTGACTAGTGGGGTGGCGCAGGGTTCAGTGCTGGGGCCCCAGCTATTTACAATATACATTAATGATTTAGACGAAGGAATTGAAGGTAATATCTGCAAGTTTGCAGATGACACTAAGCTGGGTGGCAGTGTAAGCTGTGAGGAGGACGCAAAGAGGCTGCAGGGTGACTTGGACAGGTTAGGTGAGTGGGCAAATGCATGGCAGATGAAGTATAATGTGGATAAATGTGAGGTTATCCACTTTGGTGGCAAAAACAGGAAGGCCGATTATTATGTGAATGGTGACAGATTAGTAAAAGGGGAGGCGCAACGAGACCTGGGTGTCATGGTACATCAGTCATTGAAAGTTGGCATGCAGGTACAGCAGGCGGTGAAGAAGGCAAATGGCATGTTGGCCTTCATAGCGAGGGGATTTGAGTATAGGAGCAGGGAGATCTTACTGCAGTTGTACAGGGCCTTGGTGAGGCCTCACCTGGAATAGTGTGTACAGTTTTGGTCTCCTAATCTGATGAAGGGCATTCTTGCTATTGAGAGAAGGTTCACCAGACTGATTCCAGGGATGGCAGGACTGATATATGAAGAAAGACTGGATCGACTAGGCTTATACTCACTGGAATTTAGAAGAATGAGAGGGACACCCTCAAAGCCTCCCTGATAAAGTGCAACATCCCCACCGACACCTGGGAGTCGCTGGCCCAAAGACCAGTCCGCCCTAAGTGGAGGAAGTGCATCCGGGAGGGCGCTGAGCACCTCGAGTCTCGTCGCTGAGAGCGTGCAGAAACCAAGCGCAGGCAGCGGAAGGAGCGTGCGGCAAACCAGTCCCACCCTCCCCTTCCCTCAACCACTGTCTGTCCCACCTGTGACAGGGACTGTGGCTCTCGTATTGGGCTGTTCAGTCACCTGAGGACTCAGGTGGGAGTAGGGTTCTCTCTCCCTCCCCCAGTGCAGAGAACAGGCTGCTTATATCAGCCAAGGTCGCAGGTCCTCCCTGATTTTCTCAGGCGCGGTGAGCCGAACAAGTAGCTTCGGCAATGATGGAAGCTTCTAGAGCCCACGGCCGTGGTGTCGCTGGATACTGAGCCAGAATATAGACCCCGATTTCAGTGAGGTCAGGCTGAAAACACCCTCAGGGCCCTCAGAAGAGGGAGAGGCCTTTGATTCAGGCTCTTACTTGTGAGGCCTGTGATTCAGGCTCTCGTTCATGGGGCCTATGATTCAGGCTCTCGACCACAGGGCCTGTGGTTCAGGCTCTCGCCCACGGGGCCTGTGGTTCAGGCTCTCGCCCACGGGGCCTGTGGTTCAGGCTCTCGCCCACGGGGCCTGTGGTTCAGGCTCTCGCCCATGGGGCCTGTGGTTCAGGCTCTCGCCCACGGGGCCTGTGGTTCAGGCTCTCGCCCACGGGGCCTGTGGTTCAGGCTCTCGTCTATGGGGCCTGTGATTCAGGCTCTCATCTACCGGGCCTGTGATTCAGGCTCTCACCCACATGGCCTGTGGTTCAGGTTCTCGCTCGTGGGGCCTGTGGTTCAGGCTCTCCTCGTGGGGCCTGTGGTTCAGGCTCTCCTCGTGGGGCCTGTGGCTCAGGTTCTTGCTCATGGGGCCTGTGGTTCAGGCTCTCGCCCGTGGGACCTGTGATTCAGGCTCTCGCTCATGGGGCCTGTGGTTCAGGCTCTCCTCGTGGGGCCTGTGGCTCAGGCTCTGCTCGTGGGGCCTGTGATTCAGGCTCTCGCTCTTGGGGCCTGTGATTGAGGCTCTCGCCCACAGGGCATATGGTTCAGGCTCTCGTCCACAGGGCCTGTGATTCAGTCTCTTGATCACAGGGCCTGTGGTTCAGGCTCTCGTCCATGGGGCCTGTGATTCAAGCTCTCGCCCGTGGGACCTGTGATTCAGGCTCTCGCCCACAGGGCCTGTGGTTCAGGCTCTCGCCCGTGGGGCCTGTGATTCTGGCTCTCGTCCACGGGGCCTGTGATTGAGGCTCTCGCCCACGGGGCCTATGGTTCAGGTTCTCGCTCCTGGGGCCTGTGGTTCAGGCTCTCGCCCGTGGGACCTGTGATTCAGGCTCTCGCTCCTGGGGCCTGTGGTTCAGTCTCTCTCTCTCTCTCTCTCCAGCTCTCTGTCTCTCTCCAGCTCTCTGTCTCTCTCCCAGCTAAGTGGTGATGACTCCTTCCCCATTAATAAAGCCTTCCCGCCCGGATGTACCTTCCTACACTTGCCCCGCCCAGGCCTCCGTGATGGTGGTGTGGCTCTCATCACCAAATCACACCTTGCTCTGTTCCCCTATTCAACAACAACAACCACTTGTGTATATATAGTGCCTTTAACGCAGTGAAACGTCCCGAGATGCTTCATTGAGATAAAAAATTTGAAACTGAGCCACGTAAGTTGAAATTAGGGCAGCTGACCAAAAGCTGGGTTTTAAGGAGCGTCTTGGAGGAGAGAGAGAGGCGGAGAGGTTTAGGGAGGAAGTTCCAGAGCTTGGGGCCCAGGCAGCTGAAGGCACGGCCACCGATGGTGGAGCGATTATAGGGGCCAAGTTTCAGCCTGGGTTGCTCCTGTTTTTTTGGAGCAACTGGTTTAGAACGGAGTATCTTAGAAATTGCAATTCTCGGCATTTAGTTTGCTCCAGTTCTAGTCAGTTAGAACAGTTTCACTTTGGAACAGATTTTTTTTTCAAAAGGGGGCGTGTCCGGCCACTTACGCCCGTTTTGAAAGTTTAGGCAGTGAAAACTTACTCCAAACTAACTTAGAATGGAGTATGTGAAGATTTTTGTACGTTCAGAAAAACCTTGTCTACACTTTAGAAAATCAGGCGTAGGGAATGGGGGGGGTTTAAAGGGAAGGTTACAAACATTAAACACTTCAGTTTTACAAATAAAGAGCCATCATCAATAATAAATGATAAAAACATCAATAAATCAACCAATAAATCAATCCAAAAAAATTAATATAAAATTTAAATTTTTAAAAAAATCAATAAATAAAACATTTTCTACTTACCAACTGCAGCACCGGGAGTCCTCCAACAGCGTGCTGGGACACCCCCCCCCCCCCCCCCCCAGTGTGTCTCTGTCAGTGTCTCTATCTCTCTGTCTGTCTCTGTGTGTTTCTGACAGTGAGGGGAGGGGGGGGAGGTGGGGGGGGAGAGGGAGGGGGAGGGGGGGAGGTGGGGGGGGGGGGAGGGAGGGGGAGAGGGGGAGAGGAGGAGGGGAGGGGAGGGGGAGAGGGGGGGGGAGGGGAGGACAGGGGGGAGGGAGGGGAGGGGGGGGGAGGGGAGGACAGGAGGGGAGGGAGGGGGAGGACAGGGGGGGGAGGGAGGGGGGAGGGGGAGGACAGGGGGGGAGGAGAGGGGGAGAGGGGGGGGGAGAGGGGGAGAGGGGGAGAGGGGGTCGGGTCCGGGGGAGCGGGGGTCGGGTCGGGTCGGGTCGGGTCGGGTGGGAGGCAGCCTTATGCACACAGCCCCAGTGAGGCCATTGGGCCAGGGCTAAGGGCTGCGTGCTTCGGGCCCCTCCCACACAGTTTGGGCGCCTGGAGCGACTGCACATGCGCACCCACTGTAGCGCGCATGTGCAGAGGTCCCGGCACTGTTTTCAGCGCAGGGACCTGGCTCCGCCCCCCACAGCTCGTGCTGCGCCGCGCCCAGCTCCCGAGGACCTGCAGGGAGCCGGAGAATAGGTGAGTTTTTTTTAGGCGCACTTTGTGGCACGAAAAACGGGTGTCCAGGTCCGGGCTACACCGTTCGAGACGCGGCCTTAAACTTGGGCCTATTATCAGGGATGCTCAAGAGGGCAGAATTAGAGGAGACATCTCGGGGGGTGTTGTGGGGCTGGAGGAGGTTACAGAGATAGGGAGGGGGCGAGGGCCATGGAAGGATTTGTAAACCAGGATGAGAATTTTGAAATCGAGGCGCTGCTTAACCGGGAGCCAATGTAGGTCAGTGAGCACAGGGGGTGATGGGTGAGTGGGACTCGGTGCGAGTTAGGACACGGGGCAGCGAGCACAGGGGGTGATGGGTGAGCGGGACTGGGTGTGAGTTCGGACACGGGGCAGCGAGCACAGCGGGTGATGGGTGAGCGGGACTCGGTGCGAGTTAGGACACGGAGCAGTGAGCACAGGGGGGTGATGTGGGACTGGGTGTGAGTTCGGACACGGGGACAGTGAGCACACGGGGTGATGGGTGAGTGGGACTCGGTGCACTGGTATTTAAGGAGGCCTCACAGGTTGGAGAGACACGCTGGAGACCTGCAATAAAAGACTAAGGTCACACTTAAGCTCACAGTGTTCAGTCTGACTTTTTCTCCATACACAACAGGTCTAGCCCCAGGTCTCTCTGTTCTGGCACTCCCGTTAAAATTGTACCATTTAGTGTGTACGGTCTCACCTCGTTCTTCCTTCCAAAATGTATAAACTCACATTTATCAGCGTCGAATTTCACCTGTCATTCCAACAGCCAATTCCCATCTTCCTCATTCTTTGCCTCACTTCAACTTCTGTGACATCGGCAAATTTCGAAAAATAAAGAGCTATTAGGGCAGCTGACCAAAAACTTGGGCGAAGAGGTCGGTTTTAAGGAGTGTCTTAAACGAGGAGAGAGAGGTGGAGAGGTTTAGGGTGTTCCAGAGCTTGGGGCCCAGGCAGCTGAAGGCACGGCCACCGATAGTGGAGTGATGGAAATCAGGGGATGGTCAAGAGGGCAGAATTGGAGGAGCGCATAGATCTCGGGAGGTTGTGAGGCTGGAGGAGGTTACAGAGATAGGGAGGGATGTAGGGGTTGGAGGAGTTTACAGAGATAGGGAGGTGTGTAGGGGCTGGAGGAGGTTACAGAGATAGGGAGGGATGCAGGGGTTGGAGGAGGTTACAGAGATAGGGAGGTGTGCAGGGGCTGGAGGGGGTTACAGAGATAGGGAGGGATGTAGGGGCTGGAGGAGGTTACTGAGAACGGGAGGGTTGTAGAGCTGGAGGAGGTTACAGAGATAGGGAGTGCTGTAGGAGGTTACAGAGTAAGGGAGGGGTGTATAGGCTGGAGGGCATTACAGAGATAGGGAGGGGCGTAGGGGCTGGAGGAGATTAGAGATTGGGAAGGTTGTCGGGGCTGGAGGAGGTTACAGAGATTGGGAAGTGTGTAGGGCTGGAGGAGGTTACAGAGAAAGGGAGGGGTGTAGGGTTGGAGGAGGTTACAGAGATTGGGAAGGGTGTAGGGCTGGAGGAGGTTACAGAGATAGGGAGGGGTGTAGGGGCTCGAGGAGGTTACTGAGAACGGGAGGGTTGTAGAGCTGGAGGAGGTTACAGAGATAGGGAGGGATGTAGGGGCTGGAGGAGGTTACTGAGAACGGGAGGGTTGTAGAGCTGGAGGAGGTTACAGAGATAGGGAGTGCTGTAGGAGGTTACAGAGTAAGGGAGGGGTGTATAGGCTGGAAGGCGTTACAGAGATAGGTAGGGGTGTAGGGGCTGGAGGTTACAGAGATAGGGAGGGGTGTAGGGGCTGGAGGAGGTTACAGAGAAAGGGAGGGGTGTAGGGCTGGAGGAGGTTACTGTTGTGTATCTGTAAAGCATGCACTCCCATGTTCCGCCACCAGGGAGCTCATCCCCTGAAGTCCCAAGGGATCCCAGCAGGAACACAACAACTGGCGACGAGAATACGAATCCAACGCAAAGATGCAGCAAACTGTGGGCATCCTGGAGAAGTTCTTGGAGGGTGGGGACTGGGAAGCCTATGTCGAACGGCTGGACCATTACTTTGAAGCCAACGAGCTGGACGGAGAAGGAAGTGCTGCAAAAAGGAGAGCGGTCCTCCTCACTGTCTGCGGGGCACCGACCTACAGCCTCATGAAGAATCTTCTGGTTCCGGTGAAACCCACAGATAAGTCGTATGAGGAGCTGTGTACACTGGTTCGGGAGCATCTTAACCCGAGGGAGAGCGTGCTGATGGCGAGGTATCGGTTCTACACGTGCCAGCGATCTGAAGGTCAGGAAGTGGCGAGCTACGTCGCCGAGCTAAGGTGACTTGCAGGACAATGTGAGTTTGATGGTTACCTGGAGCAGATGCTCAGAGACTTTTTTTACTGGGCATTGGCCACGAGACCATCCTACGAAAATTTTTGACTGTAGAGACATCGACCCTCAGTAAGGCCATTGCGATAGCACAGGCGTTTATGTCCACCAGTAATAACACCAAACAAATCTCTCAGCACACAAGTGCTAGCAATGTTCATAAATTAACTGGAACTGTGTTTGCGAGCAGAAATGTACAGGGCAGAAACCACGAGTCTGCAAGTGCCAGCAGGCCTCAGGTGACCCAGATGACTCAGAGTCCCCAACAAAGGATGAATGCAAGGCAATTCACACCTTGTTGGCGTTGTGGAGGCTTCCATTCAGCCTATTCATGCCACTTCAAAGAGCTGTGGAACAATGGGGCACCCCCAATGAGCTTATCTAAGGCCGAGAGGGCCTACAGCATGATTGAGAAAGAGCCATTAGTGTGTGTGTTCGGGGTAAAGAAAATGCATCAGTACCTGTTTGGCCTCAAATTTGAGCTGGAAACCGATCACAAGCCCCTCATATCCCTGTTCGCTGAAAACAAGGGGATAAATACTAATGCCTCAGTCCGCATACAAAGGTGGGCACTCGCGCTATCAGCGTATAACTATATCATCCGCCACAGGCCAGGCACCGAGAACTGTGCGGATGCTCTCAGTCGGCTACCATTGCCCACCACGGGGGTGGAAATGGCGCAGCCTGCAAACTTGTTGATGGTGGCGCAGTCCGCAGACTTGTTGATGGTCATGGAAGTGTTTGAAAATGATAAATCACCTGTCACGGCTCGCCAGATTAGGACTTGGACCAGTCAAGATCCTCTGCTGTCCCTAGTAAAAAACTGTGTACTGCATGGGAGCTGGGCCAGCTAATCAAGTCGTTCCAGCAGCGAAAGGATGAGCTGTCCATTCAGGCAGACTGCCTGTTGTGGGGTAACCGCATAGTGCTACCCAAAAAGGGCAGGGAGACGTTCATCTCGGATCTCCACAGCACACACCAGGGTATAGTAATGATGAAAGCGATAGCCAGATCCCACGTGTGGTGGCCCGGTATCGACTCTGACTTAGAGTCCTGTGTACGGCAATGCAGCATGTGTGCTCAGTTGAGCAACGCGCCCAGAGAGACACCACTAAGTTTGTGGTCCTGGCCCTCCAGACCATGGTCGAGGATCCATGTCGACTATGCGGGCCCGTTTCTCGGTAAAATGTTCCTGGTGGTGGTGGATGCTTTTTCAAAATGGATTGAATGTGAAATAATGTCGGGAAGCACCGCCACCGCCACCATTGAAAGCCTGAGGGCCATGTTTGCCACCCACGGCCTGCCTGACATACTGGTCAGTGACAACGGGCCATGTTTCACCAGTGCCGAATTTAAAGAATTCATGACCCGCAATGGGATCAAACATGTCACCTCGGCCCTGTTTAAACCAGCCTGCAATGGGCAGGCAGAGCGGGCAGTACAAACCATCAAACAGAGCCTCAAACAAGTCACAGAAGGCTCACTCCAAACCCGCCTGTCCCTAGTACTGCTCAGCTACCGCACGAGACCCCACTCGCTCACAGGGGTGTCCCCGGCTGAGCTACTCATGAAAAGGACACTTAAAACCAGACTCTCGCTGGTTCACCCCAACCTGCATGATCAGGTAGAGAGCAGGCGGCAGCAACAAAATGTAAACGATGGTCGCGCCACTGTGTCACGGGAAATTGATCTGAATGACCCTGTGTATGTGATAAACTATGGACCAAGTGGATCGCGGGCACGGTGATAGCTAAAGAAGGGAATAGGATGTTTGTAGTCAAACTAGACAATGGACAACTTTGCAGAAAGCACCTGGACCAAACGAGGCTGCGGTTCACAGACTGCCCTGAACAACCCACAGCACACACCACCTTTTTCCAGCCCACAACACACACCCAAAGGATCAACGACACCACCCCGGACCAGAAAATCGAACCCATCACGCCCAACAGCCCAGCAAGGCCAGGCTCACCCAGCAGCCCTGCAGGGCCAACAACACGCCAGCCCAGCGAGGGCACAGCCAACACACCAGAACAGACATTTGTACCGAGGTGGTCCACCAGGGAAAGAAAGGCTCCCGACCGCCTCACCTTGTAAATAGTTTTCACTTTGACGTTGTGGGTGCGGGGGAGTGATGTTGTGTATCTGTAAAGCATGCACTCCCATGTTCCGCCACCAGGGAGCTCATCCCCTGAAGTCCCAAGGGATCCCAGCATCCCTTGGGAGCACTGTATATAAGCCGGCCCCTAAGTGTTCCTCACTCTGGAGTGTCTTAATAAAGACCGAGGTCACTGTTACTTTAACCTCCCTGTGTGCAGTCTCATCTGTGTTAGGAACACAATAGTTACAGAGACAGAGAGGGGTGTAGGGGCTGGAGCAGGTTGCAGAGATAGGGAGGGGTGTAGGGGCTGGAGGAGGTTACAGAGATGGGGAGGGGTGTAGGGGCTGGAGGAGGTTATAGAGATAGGGAGGGATGTAGGGGCAAGAGGAGGTTACAGAGATAGAGAGGGGTGTAGGGGCTGGAGGAGGTTACTGACACAGGGAGGGGTGTACGGGTTTGGAGGAGGTTACAGAGATAGGGAGGGGTGTAGGGGCTGGAGGAGGTTACAGAGATAGGGAGGGGTGTAGGGGCTGGAAGAGGTTACAGAGCTAGGGAGGGGTGTAGGGCTGGAGGAGGTTACAGAGATAGGGAGTGGTGTAGGGCTCGAAGTTACAGAGATAGGGAGGGGTGTAGGGCTCGAAGTTACAGAGATAGGGAGGGGTGTAGGGGCTGGAGGAGGTTACAGAGATAGGGAGGGATGTAGGGGCAAGAGGAGGTTACAGAGATAGGGAGGAGTGTAGGGGCTGAGTGAGGGGGTTCAGGGTGGGGGAGGTTGGGGGAAGAGGGTGTGGGATGCGTGGGGGGGCTTAGTGAGGGGGTTCAGGGTGAGGGAGGGGCCTCCCGCTGACGGCCCTCCTCCCTCTCTCAGTGACATCACCTGTTGTCTGTAACCTGGCTTCCTGTGTGTGGGGGGGGGAGGTCAGAGGTCAGAGGCAACAAGGGGACATTGTGAGATCAGCGCCGTTGCCCCCGGCGACAGGCCCAGTGTAGAGGGGCAGGTGGAGGTGTGGGCCCATACAGACGGTGACACTCGAGGGAGAGAGAGAGGGAGGCTGCAAACAGGAAGAAAAGCGTGCTGATCGTGTTGCTCAGAGCAGACCCAAGAAGCCCACCCCCGGACCCCCTCAGTCCGTGCCCTCGCTGTGAGAATGAGCAAATCCTCCCCCACTGCCCCCCAGGGGCCCCCCGCCTGCACAGAAGACTTCACCGAGACGGCGGCCGTGGTGATGGACAACGGCACCGGCTATACCAAGGCTGGCTTTGCCGGCGACGACAAGCCCAGCGTGGTGGTCCACTCCCTGGTGGGCATCCCCAACCAGACGGGCAACGACCCGCGCAAGGGGCCCGACTACTACATCGGCAGCGCCATCCCCAGTGACCCGTGGATCACCAAGACCCAGGTGGTCACCAAAGGCATCGTGACAGACTGGGACGCTCTGGAGATGCTCATGCACCACGTCTTCTACCATGAGCTGCGGGTGGCCCCTGAGGATCAGGCGGTGCTGCTCTCCGACAGCCCGCTGTCGCCCACCACCAACCGGGAGAAGTCGGCCGAGCTGCTGTTCGAGAACTTCGGGGTGCCGGCCATGTACGTGGCCCACCAGAGCGTGCTGTCGCTGTACTCCACCGGGAGGATCAACGGCCTGATCATCGAGTCGGGCCTGGGGGTCTCCTGCACGGCGCCCATCTACAACGGCTACACATTGCCCCATGCCACCTACCGCCTGGACCTGGCTGGGGGCAGGCTGAGCGAGTACATGGCCAAGCTGCTGGAGGACTGCGGCAACACCTTCAGCCCCGAGGAGATGCACATCGTGCACAACATCAAGGAGACCTGCTGCTACGTGGCGCAGGACTTCAACAAGGAGATGGTGGCCAACGAGAGCGACTACCTGACCGACTACAAGCTGCCTGACGGTCACATCATCACCATCGGCAACCAGTGCTTCCGCTGCCCCGAGTCTCTGTTCAAGCCCGAGGCGGTGGGGCTGACTGACCCCGGCCTCCACGTGCTGGCCATGAAGAGCCTGAAGAAGTGCAAGGCCAAGCACCGGCCCGAACTGTTCAACAACATCGTGCTGTCGGGCGGCTCCTCCATGTTCCCTGGCTTCGCCGAGCGCATCCAGAAGGAGATGGGCGAGCTGGTGCCCAGCCGCTTCAAGCTCAACGTCTACGCCTCGCCCCAGCGCAAGTTCTCGGTGTGGATTGGGGGCTCCATCACGGCCAGCCTCAACACCTTCCAGTCCATGTGGGTGTGTCGCAAGGACTACGACGAGAAGGGTCCGGCGATTGTCCATCGCAAGTGTTTCTGAGCGATTGGCGGAACGTGTGCGTGCACACGCCAGTGTGTATGGCCAGCGAGTGCTGACATTCTGATAAATAAACAGAATTAAAAACTCCCACCCTGGTCTCGCTGGCCCCTCATTGCACGGGACGGCAGGGAACCAAACCGTCATGCTTCCACACTTGCCGACGACCCAAAACTGGCTGGGGTTGTGAGTCGGGACGAGGATGTCAAGACTCAGCGGGTCGACGGAGTGAACCTGTGGAATTCTCTGCCACAGAAAGTTGTTGAGGCCAGTTCGTTCGTCAGATTCAAAAGGGAGTTCGATGTGGTCCTTATGGCTAAAGGGATCAAGGGGTATGGAGAGAAAGCAGGAATGGGGGACTGAGGTGAATGATCAGCCATGATCTTATTGAATGGTGGTGCAGGCTCGAAGGGCCGAATGGCCTACTCCTGCACCTATTCTCTATGTTTCTATGTGAATGGGCAAACACATGGCAGATGCAGTATAACGTGGATAAATGTGAAGTTATCTACTTTGGTGGGAAAAACATGAGGACAAAGTATTATTTAAATGGTGACGGCTTGGGAAGTGTGGATGTACAGAGGGACCTGGGTGTCCTTGTACACCAGTCATTGAAAACAAACATGGTGCAGCAAGCAGTTAGGGGCAAATGGGGTACGTTGGCCTACATTGCCAGAGGATTTGTGTACAGGAGCAAGGATGCCTTACTCCAGTTATACAGGGCCTTGGTGAGACCGCACCTGGAGTATTGTGTGCAGTTTGGGTCTCCTTACCTAAGGAAGGATATACTTGCCATAGAGGGAGTGCAGTGAAGGTTCACCAGACTGATTCCTGGGATGGCAGGACTGTCGTATGAGGAGAGATTGGGTCGACTGGGCCTGTATTCACTGGAGTTTAGAAGAATGAGAGGGGATCTCATTGAAATGTATAAAATTGTGACGGGGTTGGACAGACTGGATGCGGGGAGGATGTTTTCCCCGCGGCTGGGAAGTCTAGAACAAGGGGTCACAGTCTCAGGATACGGGCTAGGAAATTTAGGACTGAGATGAGGAGAAATGTTCTCACTCAGAGGGAGGTGAACCTGTGGAATTCTCGACCACAGAAGGCTGTGGAGGCCAAGTCACTGAATATATTTAAGAGGGAGATCGATAGATTTCGAGACACAAAAGACATCAAGGGGTCTGGAGAGAAAGTGGGAATATGGTGTGAGGATCGAGGATCAGCCGGGATCATATTGAATGGTGCAGACTCGAGGGGCCGAATGGCCGACTCCTGCTCCGATTTTTTATTTCTACGAAAGTGAGGAGTGATCCAAATGTCACCAGGGGCCCCTTCCCTTCGAATCATGGCTCGCATTGCCCCAGTGGTCTCACTCGGTGTGGGACTGAGCGCCGGGGAGGGGGAGAGGGGCCCGGTGTGGGACTGAGCCCCGGGGAGGGGGAGGGGGGCCCGGTGTGGGACTGAGCCCCGGGGAGGGGGAGGGGGGCCCGGTGTGGGACTGAGCCCCGGGGAGGGGGAGGGGGGCCCGGTGTGGGACTGAGCCCCAGGGAGGGGGAGGGGGGCCCGGTGTGGGACTGAGCCCCAGGGAGGGGGAGGGGGGCCCGGTGTGGGACTGAGCCCCGGGGAGGGGGAGGGGGAGGGGGGCCCGGTGTGGGACTGAGCCCCGGGGAGGGGGAGGGGGGCCCGGTGTGGGACTGAGCCCCAGGGAGGGGGGCCCGGTGTGGGACTGAGCCCCAGGGAGGGGGGCCCGGTGTGGGTCTGAGCCCCGGGGAGGGGGAGGGGGGCCCGGTGTGGGACTGAGCCCTGGGGAGGGGGAGGGGGGCCCGGTGTGGGACTGAGCCCTGGGGAGGGGGAGGGGGGCCCGGTGTGGGACTGAGCCCCGGGGAGGGGGAGGGGGGCCCGGTATGGGACTGAGCCCTGGGGAGGGGGAGGGGGGCCCGGTGTGGGACTGAGCCCTGGGGAGGGGGACTTGGTGTTTCACTGAGCCCTCTCACTGCTCCACACCCCTCTCCTGATGCGGTGGATGTAAAAGATCCTATTCCTTGGAGAACAGGATGTTGCTGGTGTTCCGGGCAAAACTCCTTCCTCAACCAACTGCCTCCCAATTGTGGGTTCAAGCCCCACTCCAGGAGCTTGAGCATTTCACTCGAGGCTAACACTCCAATGTCGTACTGAGGGACCGCTGCATTGTCGGAGGGGCGGTACCGAGGGAGCACTGAACTGTCGGAGGGGCAGAACTGAGCGAGCGACGCACTTTCGGAGGGACGTTGCTGAGGGAGCACCGCACTGTCGGAGGGGCAGTACTGAGGGAGCACCGCACTTTCGGAGGGACGGTATTGAGGGAGCGCCGCACTGTCGGAGGGGCAGTACTGAGGGAGCACCGCACTTTCGGAGGGACGTTGCTGAGAGAGCGCCGCACTGTCGGAGGGGCAGTACTGAGGGAGCGCCGCACTGTCGGAGGGGCAGTACTGAGGGAACGCCGCACTGTCGGAAGGGCGGTTCTGAGGGAGCGCCGCACTGTCGGAGTGGCAGTACTGAGGGACTGCTGCACTGTCGGAGGGGCAGTACTGAGGGAGCGCCGCACTGTCGGAGGGGCAGTACTGAGGGAGTGCCGCACTGTCGGAGGGACAGTACTGAGGGAGTGCCGCACTGTCGGAGGAGCAGTACTGAGGGAGCGCCGCACTGTCGGAGGGGTAGTACTGAGGGAGCGCCGCACTGTCGGAGGGGCAGTACTGAGGGAGCGCCGCACTGTCGGAGGGGCAGTACTGAGGGAGCGCCGCACTGTCGGAGGGGCAGTACTGAGGGAGAGCCGCACTGTCGGAGGGGCCATCTTTCGGATGAGACATTAAACCGAGGCCCCGTCTGCCCTCTCGGGTGGATGTAAAAGATCCCGGGGCTACTATTGGAAGAAGAGCAGGAAGGAGTTCTCCCCGGTGTCCTGGGCCCAATATTTATCTCTCAACCAACATCACTAAAACAGATGATCTGGGTCATTATCACATTGCTGTGTGTGGGAGATAGGGAGGGATTGTGGGGCTGGAGGATGTGACAGAGAAAGGGAGGGGTGTAGCGGCTGGAGGAGGTTACAGAGATAGGGAGGGGTGTACGGGCTGGAGGAGGTTACAGAGCTAGGGAGGGGTGCAGCGGCTGGAGGAGGTTATAGAGATAGGGAGAGGTGTCGGGGCTGAAGGTGGTTACAGAGATAGGGAGGGGTGTAGGGGCTGGAGGAGGTTACTGAAATAAGGAGGGCTGTCGGGGCTTGAGGAGGTTACAGAGATAGGGAGAGGTGTCGGGGCTGGAGGAGGTTACAGAGATATGGAGGGGTGTAGGGGCTGAAGGAAGTTACAGTGATAGGGAGGGGTTTAGGGGCTTGAGGAGGTTACAGATATAGGGAGGGGTGTAGGGGCTGGATGAGGTTACAGAGATAGGGAGTGGTGTAGGTGCCCATGGAGGTGACAAGCTAGTGAGGGGAGTAGGGGCTGGAGGAGGTTACAGAGATAGGGAGAGGTGTAGGGGCTGGAGGAGGTTACAGTGATAGGGAGGGGTGTAGGAGCTGGAGGAGGTTCCAGAGATAGGGAGTGGTGTAGGGGCTGGAGGAGGTTACAGAGATCGGGAGGGGTGTAAAGGCTGGAGGAGGTTACAGAGATCGGGAGGGGTGTAGGGGCTGGAGCGGGTTAGAGAGTCAGGGAGGGGTGTAGAGGCTGGAGGAAGTTACAGAGATAGGGAGGGATGTAGGGGCTGGAGGAGGTTACGGAGGTCGGGAGGTGTAGGGACTGGAGGGTGTTGCAGAGATAGGGAGGGGTGTAGGGGCTGGAGGAGGTTGCAGGGATAGGGAGAGGTATAGGAGCACGAGGAGGTTACAGAGATCAGGAGGGGTGTAGGGCTGGAGGAGGTTACAGAGATATGGAGAGGGGCAAGGGCTGGAGGAGGTTACAGAGATAGGGAGGGGTGTAGGGGCTGGAGGAGATTGCAGAGATAGGGAGGAGTGTAGGGGCTGGAGGAGGTTACAGAGTTAGGGAGGGGCCTCGGGGCTGGAGGAGGTTACAGAGATAGGAAGGGGTGTCGGGGCTGGAGGAGGTTACAGAGTTAGGGAGGGGCCTAGGGGCTGGATGAGGTTACAGAGATAGGAAGGGGTGTAGGGGCTGGAGGAGGTTACAGAGATAGGAAGGAGTGTAGGGGCTGGAGGAGGTTACAGAGATAGGGAGGGATTGTGGGGCTGGAGGAGGTTACAGAGATAGGGCGGGGTATAGGGGCTGGTGGAAGTTACAGAGATAGGGAGGGGTGTCAGGGCTGGAGCGTGTTACAGAGATGGGGAGGGGTGTCGGAGCTGGAGGAGGTTACAGAGATAGGGAGGGGTGCAGGGGCTGGAGGAGGTTACAGAGATAGGGAGGGGTGTAGGGGCTGGAGGGTGTTACAGAGATAGGGAGGGGTGTAGGGGCTGGAGGGTGTTACAGAGATAGGGAAGGGTGTAGGGGCTGGAGTGTGTTACAGAGATAGGGAGGGGTGTAGGGGATGGAGGAGGTTACAGAGATCAGGAGGGGTGTCGGGGCTGGAGGAGGTTACAGAGATAGGGAGGGGTGTTGGGGCTGGAGGAGGTTACAGAGATAGGGAGGGGTGTAGGGGCTGGAGGAGGTTACAGAGATCGGGAGGGGTGTCGGGGCTGGAGGAGGTTACAGAGATAGGGAGGGATGTAGGGGCTGGAGGGTGTTACAGAGATAGGGAGGGGTGTAGGAGCTGGAGGAGGTTCCAGAGATAGGGAGGGGTGTAGAGGCTGGAGGAAGTTACAGAGATAGGGAGGTGTAGGGACTGGAGGGTGTTGCAGAGATAAGGAGGGGTGTCGGGGCTGGAGGAGGTTGCAGGGATAGGAAGGAGTGTAGGGGCACGAGGAGGATACAGAGATCAGGAGGGGTGTAGGGCTGGAGGAGGTTACAGAGTTAGGGAGGGGTTTAGGGGCTTGAGGAGGTTACAGATATAGGGAGGGGTGTAGGGGCTGGATGAGGTTACAGAGATAGGGAGTGGTGTAGGGGCCCATGGAGGTTACAAGATAGGGAGGGCAGTAGGGACCCATGGAGGTTACAGGGATAGAGGGGTGTAGGGGCTGGAGGGTGTTACAGAGATCGAGGGGTGCAGGGTCTGGAGGAAGTAACAGATATATGGAGGGGTGTAGGGGCTGCAGGAGGTTACAGAGATAGGGAGGGTTATAGGGGCTGGGGGAGGTTACAGAGATAGGGAGGGGTGTAGGGTCTGGATGAGGTTACAGAGATAGGGAGGGGTGTCGGGGCTGAAGGTGGTTACAGAGATAGGGAGGTGTGTAGAGGCTGGAGGAGCTTACAGAGATAGGGAGAGGTTGTGGGGCTGGAGGATGTTAGAGAAAGGGAGGGGTGTAGGGGCTGGGGGAGGTTACAGAGATAGGGAGGGGTGTAGGCTCTGGATGAGGTTACAGAGATAGGGAGGGGTGTCGGGGCTGAAGGTGGTTACAGAGATAGGGAGGTGTGTAGAGGCTGGAGGAGCTTACAGAGATAGGGAGAGGTTGTGGGGCTGGAGGATGTTAGAGAAAGGGAGGGGTGTAGGGGCTGGGGGAGGTTACAGAGATAGGGAGGGGTGTAGGCTCTGGATGAGGTTACAGAGATAGGGAGGGGTGTCGGGGCTGAAGGTGGTTACAGAGATAGGGAGGGGTGTAGGGGCTGGAGGAGGTTACAGAGATAGGGAGGGGTGTAGGGGCTGAAGGTTGATACAGAGATAGGGAGGTGTGTAGAGGCTGGAGGAGCTTACAGAGATAGGTAGGGGTGTAGGGGCTGGAGGGTGTTACAGAGATAGGGAGGGGTGTAGGAGCTGGAGGAGGTTACAGAGATAGGGAGGGGTGCAGGGGCTGGAGGAGGTTACAGAGATAGGGAGGGGTGTAGGGGCTGGAGAAGGTTACAGAGATAGGGAGGGGTGTAGGCCCTGGTGGAGGATGTTACAGAGATAGGGAGGGGTGTAGGGGCTGGAGGAGGTTACAGAGATCGGGAGGGGTGTCGGGGCTGGAGGAGGTTACAGAGATAGGGAGGGGTGTAGGGGCTGGAGGAGGTTACAGGGATAGGGAGGGGTGTAGGGGCTGGAGGAGGTTACAGAGATAGGGAGGGGTGTAAAGGCTGGAGGAGGTTACAGAGATCGGGAGGGGTGTAGGGGCTGGAGCGGGTTAGAGAGTCAGGGACGGGTGTAGAGGCTGGAGGAAGTTACAGAGATAGGGAGGGATGTAGGGGCTGGAGGAGGTTACGGAGGTCGGGAGGTGTAGGGACTGGAGGGTGTTGCAGAGATAGGGAGGGGTGTAGGGGCTGGAGGAGGTTGCAGGGATAGGGAGAGGTATAGGAACACGAGGAGGTTACAGAGATCAGGAGGGATGTAGGGCTGGAGGAGGTTACAGAGATATAGAGAGGGGCAGGGGCTGGAGGAGGTTCCAGAGATAGGGAGGGGTGTAGGGGCTGGAGGAGATTGCAGAGATAGGGAGGAGTGTATGGGCTGGAGGAGGTTACAGAGTTAGGGAGGGGCCTAGGGGCTGGAGGAGGTTACAGAGATAGGAAGGGGTGTCGGGGCTGGAGGAGGTTACAGAGTTAGGGAGGGGCCTAGGGGCTGGATGAGGTTACAGAGATAGGAAGGGGTGTAGGGGCTGGAGGAGGTTACAGAGATAGGAAGGAGTGTAGGGGCTGGAGGAGGTTACAGAGATAGGAAGGGATTGTGAGGCTGGAGGAGGTTACAGAGATAGGGCGGGGTATAGGGGCTGGTGGAAGTTACAGAGATAGGGAGGGGTGTCAGGGCTGAAGCGTGTTACAGAGATGGGGAGGGGTGTCGGAGCTGGAGGAGGTTACAGAGATAGGGAGGGGTGCAGGGGCTGGAGGAGGTTACAGAGATAGGGAGGGGTGTAGGGGCTGGAGGGTGTTACAGAGATAGGGAGGGGTGTAGGGGCTGGAGGGTGTTGCAGAGATAGGGAGGGGTGTAGGGGATGGAGGAGGTTACAGAGATCAGGAGGGGTGTCGGGGCTGGAGGAGGTTACAGAGATAGGGAGGGGTGTTGGGGCTGGAGGAGGTTACAGAGATAGGGAGGGGTGTAGGGGCTGGAGGAGGTTACAGAGATAGGGAGGGGTGTAGGGGCTGGAGGGTGTTACAGAGATAGGGAGGGGTGTAGGAGCTAGAGGAGGTTCCAGAGATAGGGAGGGGTGTAGAGGCTGGAGGAAGTTACAGAGATAGGGAGGTGTAGGGACTGGAGGGTGTTGCAGAGATAGGGAGGGGTGTCGGGGCTGGAGGAGGTTGCAGGGATAGGAAGGAGTGTAGGGGCACGAGGAGGATACAGAGATAGGGAGGAGTTTAGGGGCTTGAGGAGGTTACAGATATAGGGAGGGGTGTCGGGGCTGGATGAGGTTACAGAGATAGGGAGTGGTGTAGGGGCCCATGGAGGTTACAAGATAGGGAGGGCAGTAGGGACCCATGGAGGTTACAGAGATAGAGGGGTGTAGGGGCTGGAGGAAGTAACAGATATATGGAGGGGTGTAGGGGCTGGAGGAGGTTACAGAGATAGGGAGATTTATAGGGGCTGGAGGAGGTTACAGAGATAGGGAGAGGTGTCGGGGCTGAAGGTGGTTACAGAGATAGGGAGGGGTGTAGGGGCTGGAGGAGGTTACAGAGATAGGGAGGGGAGTAGGGGCTGAAGGTTGATACAGAGATAGGGAGGTGTGTAGAGGCTGGAGGAGGTTACAGAGATAGGGAGAGGTTGTGGGGTTGGAGGATGTTCGAGAAAGTGAGGGGTGTAGGGGCTGGAGGAGGTTACAGAGATAGGGAGGGGTGTAGGGGCTGGAGGAGGTTACAGAGATAGGGAGGGCAGTAGGGGCTGGAGGTGGTTACAGAGATAGGGAGGGGTGTAGGGGCTGAAGGTGGTTACAGAGATAGGGAAGGGTGAAGGGGCTGGAGGAGGTTATGGAGATCGGGAGATGGAGGGACTGGAGGGTGTTACAGATATAGGGAGGGGTGTCGGGTCTGGAGGAGGTTACGGAGAAAGGGAGGGGTGTAGGGGCTGGAGGAGGTTACAGAGATAGGGAGGGGTGTAGGGACTGGAGGAGGTTACAGAGATAGGGAGGGGTGTCGGGACTGGAGGAGGTTACGGAGATAGGTCGGTGTAGGGGCTGGAGGGGTGTAGAAGCTGGAGGAGGTTACAGAGATAGGGAGGGGTGCAGGGTCTAGAGGAGGTTACAGAGATAGGGAGGGATGTAGGGGCTGGAGGAGGTTACAGAGATCTGGAGAGGTGCAGGGGCTGGAGGAGGTTACAGAGATAGGAAGGGGTGTAGGGGCTGGAGGAGGTTACAGAGTTAGGGAGGGGCCTAGGGGCTGGATGAGGTTACAGAGATAGGAAGGGGTGTAGGGGCTGGAGGAGGTTACAGAGATAGGAAGGGGTGTAAGGGCTGGAGGAGGTTACAGAGATAGGGAGGGGTTGTGGGGCTGGAGAAGGTTACAGAGATAGGGAGGGGTGTTGGGGCTGGAGCGTGTTACAGAGATAGGGAGGGATGCAGGGGCTGGAGGAGGTTACAGAGATAGGGAGGGATGCAGGGGCTGGAGGAGGTTACAGAGATAGGGAGGGGTGTAGGGGCTGGAGGGTGTTACAGAGATAGGGAGGGGTGTAGGGGCTGGAGGGTGTTAGAGATAGGGAGGGGTGTAGGGGCTGGAGGAGGTTACAGAGATCGGGAGGGGTGTCGGGGCTGGAGGAGGTTACAGAGATAGGGAGGGGTGTAGGGTCTGGATGAGGTTACAGAGATAGGGAGTGGTGTAGCGCCCCATGGAGGTTACAAGATAGGGAGGGCAGTCGGGACCCATGGAGGTTACAAGGATAGAGGGGTGTAGGGGCTGGAGGGAGTTACTGAGATCGAGGGTTGCAGGGTCTGGAGGAAGTAACAGATATATGGAGGGGTGTAGGGGCTGGAGGAGGTTACAGAGATAGGGAGGGTTATAGGGGCTGGGGGAGGTTACAGAGATAGGGAGGGGTGTAGGGTCTGGATGAGGTTACAGAGATAGGGAGGGGTGTTGGGGCTGAAGGTGGTTACAGAGATAGGGAGGGGTGTAGGGGCTGGAGGAGGTTACAGAGATAGGGAGGGGTGTAGGGGCTGAAGATTGATACAGAGATAGGGAGGTGTGTAGAGGCTGGAGGAGCTTACAGAGATAGGGAGAGGTTGTGGGGCTGGAGGATGTTCGAGAAAGGGAGGGGTGTAGGGGCTGGAGGAGGTTACAGAGATAGGGAGGGGTGTTGGGGCTGAAGGTTGATACAGAGATAGGGAGGTGTGTAGGAGCTGGAGGAGGTTACAGAGATAGGGAGGGGTGCAGGGGCTGGAGAAGGTTACAGAGATAGGGAGGTGGTTGCAGAGATAGGAAAGGGTGAAGGGGCTGGAGGAGGTTGCAGGGATAGGAAGGAGTGTAGGGGCACGAGGAGGATACAGAGATCAGGAGGTGTGTAGGGCTGGAGGAGGTTACAGAGTTAGGGAGGGGCGTAGGGGCTGGAGGAGGTTACAGAGATAGGGAGGGGTACAGGGGCTGGAGGAGAAAACAGAGATCGGAAGGGGTGTAGGGGCTGGAGTTGGTTACAGAGATAGGGAGGAGTTTAGGGGCTTGAGGAGGTTACAGATATAGGGAGGGGTGTCGGGGCTGGATGAGGTTACAGAGATAGGGAGTGGTGTAGGGGCCCATGGAGGTTACAAGATAGGGAGGGCAGTAGGGACCCATGGAGGTTACAGAGATAGAGGGGTGTAGGGGCTGGAGGAAGTAACAGATATATGGAGGGGTGTAGGGGCTGGAGGAGGTTACAGAGATAGGGAGATTTATAGGGGCTGGAGGAGGTTACAGAGATAGGGAGGGGTGTAGGGTCTGGATGAGGTTAGAGAGATAGGGAGAGGTGTCGGGGCTGAAGGTGGTTACAGAGATAGGGAGGGGTGTAGGGGCTGGAGGAGGTTACAGAGATAGGGAGGGGTGTAGGGGCTGGAGGAGGTTACAGAGATAGGGAGGGGTGTAGGGGCTGGAGGAGGTTACAGAGATAGGGAGGGCAGTAGGGGCTGGAGGTGGTTACAGAGATAGGGAGGGGTGTAGGGGCTGAAGGTGGTTACAGAGATAGGGAAGGGTGAAGGGGCTGGAGGAGGTTATGGAGATCGGGAGATGGAGGGACTGGAGGGTGTTACAGATATAGGGAGGGGTGTCGGGTCTGGAGGAGGTTACGGAGAAAGGGAGGGGTGTAGGGGCTGGAGGAGGTTACAGAGATAGGGAGGGGTGTAGGGACTGGAGGAGGTTACAGAGATAGGGAGGGGTGTCGGGACTGGAGGAGGTTACGGAGATAGGGCGGTGTAGGGGCTGGAGGGGTGTAGAAGCTGGAGGAGGTTACAGAGATAGGGAGGGGTGTCGGGACTGGAGGAGGTTACAGAGATAGGGAGGGATGTAGGGGCTGGAGGAGGTTACAGAGATCTGGAGAGGTGCAGGGGCTGGAGGAGGTTACAGAGATAGGAAGGGGTGTAGGGGCTGGAGGAGGTTACAGAGTTAGGGAGGGGCCTAGGGGCTGGATGAGGTTACAGAGATAGGAAGGGGTGTAGGGGCTGGAGGAGGTTACAGAGATAGGAAGGGGTGTAGGGGCTGGAGGAGGATACAGAGATAGGGAGGGGTTGTGGGGCTGGAGGAGGTTACAGAGATAGGGAGGGGTGTCGGGGCTGGAGCGTGTTACAGAGATGGGGAGGGGCGTCGGGGCTGGAGGAGGTTACAGAGATAGGGAGGGATGCAGGGGCTGGAGGAGGTTACAGAGATAGGGAGGGATGCAGGGGCTGGAGGAGGTTACAGAGATAGGGAGGCTGTAGGGGCTGGAGTGTGTTACAGAGATAGGGAGGGGTGTAGGGGCTGGAGGGTGTTAGAGATAGGGAGGGGTGTAGGGGCTGGAGGAGGTTACAGAGATCGGGAGGGGTGTCGGGGCTGGAGGAGGTTACAGAGATAGGGAGGGGTGTAGGGTCTGGATGAGGTTACAGAGATAGGGAGTGGTGTAGGGGCCCATGGAGGTTACAAGATAGGGAGGGCAGTAGGGACCCATGGAGGTTACAGGGATAGAGGGGTGTAGGGGCTGGAGGGTGTTACAGAGATCGAGGGGTGCAGCGGCTGGAGGAAGTAACAGATATATGGAGGGGTGTAGGGGCTGGAGGAGGTTACAGAGATAGGGAGGGTTATAGGGGCTGGGGGAGGTTACAGAGATAGGGAGGGGTGTAGGATCTGGATGAGGTTACAGAGATAGGGAGGGGTGTCGGGGCTGAAGGTGGTTACAGAGATAGGGAGGGGTGTAGGGGCTGGAGGAGGTTACAGAGATAGGGAGGGGTGTAGGGGCTGAAGGTTGATACAGAGATAGGGAGGTGTGTAGAGGCTGGAGGAGCTTACAGAGATAGGGAGAGGTTGTGGGGCTGGAGGATGTTAGAGAAAGGGAGGGGTGTAGGGGCTGGAGGAGGTTACAGAGATAGGGAGGGGTGTAGGGGCTGAAGGTTGATACAGAGATAGGGAGGTGTGTAGAGGCTGGAGGAGCTTACAGAGATAGGGAGGGGTGTAGGAGCTGGAGGAGGTTACAGAGATAGGGAGGGGTGCAGGGGATGGAGGAGGTTACAGAGATAGGGAGGGGTGTAGGGGCTGGAGAAGGTTACAGAGATAGGGAGGTGGTTGCAGAGATAGGAAAGGGTGAAGGGGCTGGAGGAGGTTATGGAGATCGGGAGATGGAGGGACTGGAGGGTGTTACAGATATAGGGAGGGGTGTCGGGTCTGGAGGAGGTTACGGAGAAAGGGAGGGGTGTAGGGGCTGGAGGAGGTTGCAGCGATAGGGAGGTGTGTAGGGGCTGGAGGAGGTTACAGAGATAGGGAGGGGTGTTGGGGCTGGAGGAGGTTACGGAGATAGGTCGGTGTAGGGGCTGGAAAGTATGATAGAGATATGGAGGGTTGTAGGGGCTGAAGGTGGTTACAGAGAGAGTGAGAAGTGTAGGGGCTGGAGGAGATTACAGAGATAGGGAGGGTTATAGGGGCTGGGGGATGTTACAGAGATAGGGAGGGGTGTAGGCCCTTTGGAGGAAGTTACAGAGATAGGGAGGGGTGTAGGGGCTGGAGGAGGTTACAGAGATCGGGAGGGGTGTCGGGGCTGGAGGAGGTTACAGAGATAGGGAGGGGTGTAGGGGCTGGAGGAGGTTACAGGGATAAGGAGGGGTGTAGGGGCTGGAGGAGGTTACAGAGATAGGGAGGGGTGTAAAGGCTGGAGGAGGTTACAGAGATCGGGAGGGGTGTAGGGGCTGGAGTGGGTTAGAGAGTCAGGGAGGGGTGTAGAGGCTGGAGGAAGTTACAGAGATAGGGAGGGATGTAGGGGCTGGAGGAGGTTACGGAGGTCGGGAGGTGTAGGGACTGGAGGGTGTTGCAGAGATAGGGAGGGGTGTAGGGGCTGGAGGAGGTTGCAGGGATAGGGAGAGGTATAGGGGCACGAGGAGGTTACAGAGATCAGGAGGGGTGTAGGGCTGGAGGAGGTTCCAGAGATATGGAGGGGCAGGGGCTGGAGGAGGTTCCAGAGATAGGGAGGGGTGTAGGGGCTGGAGGAGATTGCAGAGATAGGGAGGAGTGTAGGGGCTGGAGGAGGTTACAGAGTTAGGGAGGGGCCTAGGGGCTGGAGGAGGTTACAGAGATAGGAAGGGGTGTCGGGGCTGGAGGAGGTTACAGAGTTAGGGAGGGGCCAAGGGGCTGGATGAGGTTACAGAGATAGGAAGGTGTGTAGGGGCTGGAGGAGGTTACAGAGATAGGAAGGAGTGTAGGGGCTGGAGGAGGTTACAGAGATAGGGAGGGATTGTGGGGCTGGAGGAGGTTACAGAGCTAGGGCGGGGTATAGGGGCTGGTGGAAGTTACAGAGATAGGGAGGGGTGTCAGGGCTGGAGCGTGTTACAGAGATGGGGAGGGGTGTCGGAGCTGGAGGAGGTTACAGAGATAGGGAGGGGTTCAGGGGCTGGAGGAGGTTACAGAGATAGGGAGGGGTGTAGGGGCTGGAGGGTGTTACAGAGATAGGGAGGGGTGTAGGGGCTGGAGGGTGTTACAGAGATAGGGAGGGGTGTAGGGGATGGAGGAGGTTACAGAGATCAGGAGGGGTGTCGGGGCTGGAGGAGGTTACAGAGATAGGGAGGGGTGTTGGGGCTGGAGGAGGTTACAGAGATAGGGAGGGGTGTAGGGGCTGGAGGAGGTTACAGAGATCGGGAGGGGTGTCGGGGCTGGAGTATGTTACAGAGATAGGGAGGGGTGTAGGGGCTGGAGGGTGTTACAGAGATAGGGAGGGGTGTAGGAGCTGGAGGAGGTTCCAGAGATAGGGAGCGGTGTAGAGGCTGGAGGAAGTTACAGAGATAGGGAGGTGTAGGGACTGGAGGGTGTTGCAGAGATAGGGAGTGGTGTCGGGGCTGGAGGAGGTTGCAGGGATAGGAAGGAGTGTAGGGGCACGAGGAGGATACAGAGATCAGGAGGTGTGTAGGGCTGGAGGAGGTTACAGAGTTAGGGAGGGGCGTAGGGGCTGGAGGAGGTTACAGAGATAGGGAGGGGTACAGGGGCTGGAGGAGAAAACAGAGATAGGAAGGGGTGTAGGGGCTGGAGGTGGTTACAGAGATAGGGAGGGGTTTAGGGGCTTGAGGAGGTTACAGATATAGGGAGGGGTGTCGGGGCTGGATGAGGTTACAGAGATAGGGAGTGGTGTAGGGGCCCATGGAGGTTACAAGATAGGGAGGGCAGTAGGGACCCATGGAGGTTACAGAGATAGAGGGGTGTAGGGGCTGGAGGAAGTAACAGATATATGGAGGGGTGTAGGGGCTGGAGGAGGTTACAGAGATAGGGAGATTTTTTGGGGCTGGAGGTGGTTACAGAGATAGGGAGGGGTGTAGGGTCTGGATGAGGTTACAGAGATAGGGAGAGGTGTCGGGGCTGAAGGTGGTTACAGAGATAGGGAGGGGTGTAGGGGCTGGAGGAGGTTACAGAGATAGGGAGGGGAGTAGGGGCTGAAGGTTGATACAGAGATAGGGAGGTGTGTAGAGGCTGGAGGAGGTTACAGAGATAGGGAGAGGTTGTGGGGTTGGAGGATGTTCGAGAAAGTGAGGGGTGTAGGGGCTGGAGGAGGTTACAGAGATAGGGAGGGGTGTAGGGGCTGGAGGAGGTTACAGAGATAGGGAGGGCAGTAGGGGCTGGAGGTGGTTACAGAGATAGGGAGGGGTGTAGGGGCTGAAGGTGGTTACAGAGATAGGGAAGGGTGAAGGGGCTGGAGGAGGTTATGGAGATCGGGAGATGGAGGGACTGGAGGGTGTTACAGATATAGGGAGGTGTGTCGGGTCTGGAGGAGGTTACGGAGAAAGGGAGGGGTGTAGGGGCTGGAGGAGGTTACAGAGATAGGGAGGGGTGTAGGGACTGGAGGAGGTTACAGAGATAGGGAGGGGTGTCGGGACTGGAGTAGGTTACGGAGATAGGTCGGTGTATGGGCTGGAGGGGTGTAGAAGCTGGAGGAGGTTACAGAGATAGGGAGGGGTGCAGCGTCTAGAGGAGGTTACAGAGATAGGGAGGGATGTAGGGGCTGGAGGAGGTTACAGAGATAGGAAGGGGTGTAGGGGCTGGAGGAGGTTACAGAGTTAGGGAGGGGCCTAGGGGCTGGATGAGGTTACAGAGATAGGAAGGGGTGTAGGGGCTGGAGGAGGTTACAGAGATAGGAAGGGGTGTCGGGGCTGGAGGAGGTTACAGAGATAGGGAGGGGTTGTGGGGCTGGAGGAGGTTACAGAGATAGGGAGGGGTGTCGGGGCTGGAGCGTGTTACAGAGATGGGGAGGGGTGTCGGGGCTGGAGGAGGTTACAGAGATAGGGAGGGATGCAGGGGCTGGAGGAGGTTACAGAGATAGGGAGGGGTGTAGGGGCTGGAGGGTGTTAGAGATAGGGAGGGGTGTAGGGGCTGGAGGAGGTTACAGAGATCGGGAGGGGTGTCGGGGCTGGAGGAGGTTACAGAGATAGGGAGGGGTGTAGGGTCTGGATGAGGTTACAGAGATAGGGAGTGGTGTAGGGGCCCATGGAGGTTACAAGATAGGGAGGGCAGTAGGGACCCATGTAGGTTACAGGGATAGAGGGGTGTAGGGGCTGGAGGGTGTTACTGAGATCGAGGGTTGCAGGGTCTGGAGGAAGTAACAGATATATGGAGGGGTGTAGGGGCTGGAGGAGGTTACAGAGATAGGGAGGGTTATAGGGGCTGGGGGAGGTTACAGAGATAGGGAGGGGTGTAGGGTCTGGATGAGTTTACAGAGATAGGGAGGGGTGTCGGGGCTGAAGGTGGTTACAGAGATAGGGAGGGGTGTAGGGGCTGGAGGAGCTTACAGAGATAGGGAGAGGTTGTGGGGCTGGAGGATGTTAGAGAAAGGGAGGGGTGTAGGGGCTGGAGGAGGTTACAGAGATAGGGAGGGGTGTAGGGGCTGAAGGTTGATACAGAGATAGGGTGGTGTGTAGAGGCTGGAGGAGCTTACAGAGATAGGGAGGGGTGTAGGGGCTGGAGGGTGTTACAGAGATAGGGAGGGGTGTAGGAGCTGGAGGAGGTTACAGAGATCGGGAGGTGGTTGCAGAGATAGGAAAGGGTGAAGGGGCTGGAGGAGGTTATGGAGATCGGGAGATGGAGGGACTGGAGGGTGTTACAGATATAGGGAGGGGTGTCGGTTCTGGAGGAGGTTACGGAGAAAGGGAGGGGTGTAGGGGCTGGAGGAGGTTGCAGCGATAGGGAGGTGTGTAGGGGCTGGAGGAGGTTACAGAGATAGGGAGGGGTGTTGGGGCTGGAGGAGGTTACGGAGATAGGTCGGTGTAGGGGCTGGAGAGTATGATAGAGATATGGAGGGTTGTAGGGGCTGAAGGTGGTTACAGAGAGAGTGAGAAGTGTAGGGGCTGGAGGAGATTACAGAGATAGGGAGGGTTATAGGGGCTGGGGGATGTTACAGAGATAGGGAGGGGTGTAGGCCCTGGTGGAGGAAGTTACAGAGATAGGGAGGGGTGTAGGGGCTGGAGGAGGTTACAGAGATCGGGAGGGGTGTCGGGGCTGGAGGAGGTTACAGAGATAGGGAGGGGTGTAGGGGCTGGAGGAGGTTACAGGGATAGGGAGGGGTGTAGGCCCTGGTGGAGGAAGTTACAGAGATAGGGAGGGGTGTAGGGGCTGGAGGAGGTTACAGAGATAGGGAGGGGTGTAGGGGCTGGAGGAGGTTACAGAGATAGGGAGGGGTGTAGGGGCTGGAGGGTGTTACAGAGATAGGGAGTGATGTAGGAGCTGGAGGAGGTTACAGAGATAGGGAGGGTTGTGGGGCTGGAGGAGGATACAGAGATAGGGAGGGGTGTAGGGGCTGGAGTGTGTTACAGAGATAGGGAGGGTTGTGGGGCTGGAGGAGGTTACAGAGATAGGGAGGGGTGTAGGGGCTGGAGTGTGTTACAGAGATAGGGAGGGTTGTGGGGCTGGAGGAGGTTACAGAGATAGGGAGGGGTGTAGGGGCTGGAGTGTGTTACAGAGATAGGGAGGGTTGTGGGGCTGGAGGAGGTTACAGAGATAGGGAGGGGTGTAGGGGCTGGAGTGTGTTACAGAGATAGGGAGGGGAGTCGAGTTTTGGCTGAGCTCAGGTTTGCAGAGGGTCGAAGGGGGGAGGCCGGCCAGGAGTGCGCTGGAATAGTCGTAGTTGGAGTTAAGAACGACATGAGTGAGGGTTTGAGCAACGGATGAGCTGAGGCGGAGGGGCTGCCCATACCCAGCACTGCTGCCCATGCCCCTCACCAATGAGCCTCGCCTTGGCTCACGTCTGGCCCAGCGGCATTGTCCGACTGTTCGATTGACTCAGTCACCTCCCTGTCTGCAACAGTATCTTCACAGGGCATGGCCCTTAGCCCCAAATAGATCTCACCCCCACCCAACGTCTTTCACTGTCCCTCCCACCCCAGTGGGTGATAGAGGCCGTTCTGCACCAAAGGCTTTCTCTGCCGCGCCGAGGCGGAACTCCCCGTTTACCGCCATGGCTGGGCTAGATTTGGTGACTTCCATTTGATCAGCCAGACTTCCAACACATGCCTTGTGAGACCCTCTCCCCCTGAGGGCCCTGTCGGCGAGAGCCTGAATCACAGGCCCTGTGGACAAGAGCCTGAACCACAGGCCCCGTGGGCGAGAGCCTGAACCACAGGCCCCGTGGGAGAGAGCCTGAATCACAGGCCCCGTGGGCGAGAGCCTGAATCACAGGGCCCGTGGGCGAGAGCCTGAATCTCAGGCCCCCTGGGCAAGAGCCTGAACTACAGGCCCCGCGGGCGAGATCCTGAATCACAGGCCCCACAGGTGAGAGCCTGCACCACAGGCCCCTGAATCACAGGCCCCACGATTCAGGAGCCTGAACCACAGGCCCCGTGGGCGAGAGCCTGAACCACAGGCCCCGTGGGCGAGAGCCTGAATCACAGGCCCCGTGGGCGAGAGCCTGAACCACAGGCCCCGTGGGCGAGAGCCTGAACCACAGGCCCCGTGGGCGAGAGCCTGAATCACAGGCCCCGTGGGCAAGAGCCTGAATCACAGGCCCCTTGGGCGAGAGCCTGTACCACAGGCCCCGTGGGCGAGATCCTGAATCATAGGCCCCACAGGCGAGAGCCTGCACCACAGGCCCCTGAATCACAGGCCCCACGGGCCGGGAGCCTGAACCACAGGCCCCGTGGGCGAGAGCCTGAATCACAGGCCCCGTGGGCGAGAGCCTGAACCACAGGCCCCATGGTTGAGAGCCTGAACCACAGGCCCTGTGGACGAGAGCCTGAATCACAGGCCCCGTGGGCGAGAGCCTGAACCACAGGCCCCATGGTTGAGAGCCTGAACCACAGGCCCCATGGACGAGAGCCTGAACCACAGGCCCCGTGGGCGAGAGCCTGAATCACAGGCCCCGTGGGCGAGAGCCTGAATCACAGGCGAGAGCCTGAACCACAGGCCCCTGAATCACAGGCCCCACGGGCCGGGAGCCTGAACCACAGGCCCCGTGGGTGAGAGCCTGAATCACAGGCCTCTCCATGGCTGAGAGAATCAGGGAGGAGCTGAGACCTTAGGCTCGAAGCTCCACTTTTGAACTTAGCGCGCAAAAATGGGCGTTATTTCCGGCATGGGCGAGAGGGTTTTCAAATCGCCAGCTTCCCGACCATTCTCAAAACACCTAGTTTACATTTTTGAAAATGGGCGTTACCGCAAGCGATATCAAATGGGTGTTAGCGTTAACATTTTTTTGACCTTCTGCCGTAAAGTGTCGCCGTCCTTAGCAATGGCATGGCAACGCTCGATTCTGTGCTGGGGCCCCAGCTGTTTACACTGTACATTAATGATTTAGACGAGGGGATTAAATGTAGTATCTCCAAATTTGCAGATGACACTAAGTTGGGTGGCAGTGTGAGCTGCGAGGAGGATGCTATGAGGCTGCAGAGTGACTTGGATAGGTTAGGTGAGTGGGCAAATGCATGGCAGATGAAGTATAATGTGGATAAATGTGAGGTTATCCACTTTGGTGGTAAAAACAGAGAGACAGACTATTATCTGAATGGTGACAGATTAGGAAAAGGGGAGGTGCAACGAGACCTGGGTGTCATGGAACATCAGTCATTGAAGGTTGGCATGCAGGTACAGCAGGCGGTTAAGAAAGCAAATGGCATGTTGGCCTTCATAGCGAGGGGATTTGAGTACAGAGGCAGAGAGGTGTTGCTACAGTTGTACAGGGCCTTGGTGAGGCCAGACCTGGAGTATTGTGTACAGTTTTGGTCTCCTAACCTGAGGAAGGACATTCTTGCTATTGAGGGAGTGCAGCGAAGGTTCACCAGACTGATTCCCGGGATGGCGGGACTGACCTATCAAGAAAGACTGGATCAACTGGGCTTGTATTCACTGGAGTTCAGAAGAATGAGAGGGGACCTCATAGAAACGTTTAAAATTCTGACGGGGTTAGACAGGTTAGATGCAGGAAGAATGTTCCCAATGTTGGGGAAGTCCAGAACCAGGGGTCACAGTCTAAGGATAAGGGGTAAGCCATTTAGGACCGAGATGAGGAGAAACTTCTTCACCCAGAGAGTGGGGAACCTGTGGAATTCTCTACCACAGAAAGTTGTTAAGGCCAATTCACTAAATATATTCAAAAAGGAGTTAGATGAAGTCCTTACTACTAGGGGAATCAAGGAGTATGGCGAGAAAGCAGGAATGGGGTACTGAAGTTGCATGTTCAGCCATTAACTCATTGAATGGCGGTGCAGGCTAGAAGGGCCGAATGGCCTACTCCTGCACCTATTTTCTATGTTTCTGATTCCCACGATTCTGGAGGTCAAGAGTCACCATGATATGCACAGAAGAGGAGACAGAGAGATGGGGAGCAGAGAGGGACTGAAAGCGTGCGTGGCTGTGTGGTGTGTGCTTATTTGCCTGTTGTGGGAGGAACGACGGAGATTCACCAGCAGCAAGAAGCCTACTAAGCACCAAGAACGTTGTTGGCACCGAGTTGTTGTCCAACAAATAATAGCTAACATGGAAGGGATGGAGGAGGCCCTGGAGCTGGTAGCCAGGAACATTGGTGGCAGAGGGCTCCCAGTGGTCCCGGAGCGTGGCACTGCCCCCCAAGGTGATGCACTCCCATTGCCAACCACACATGAGAGCCAGGGGCAACATCTTGCTTCTGGCTCAGAGCACGTTCCCACCTCGGGACCATCCTCTCACGTATCCGTCCAAGCAGCGTCTCGGCCGTCACCCAAAGGGTTGGTTTGTCCAGAAATACTGATGATTTCAGACTAATGTTTGATTTAAATGTTTTTTATTTAACAAAACCTTGCAGCACATTGGCTCAGATAGCTGCACCGTTACACGCTGGTGATACCTTAACATCAAAGGGTATAATTACACTTAACTTCAATCAACCTAAACTTTAACTGTCACCAAGGTGATGCCTACCATTGACGTATGACCTGCACACCCAGCAGTGTGTCAGCCTTGTAAATAACACCAACGTTCTTTCAGGCAAAGCGATCATTGATGAGCTCCTGACGTAAGGATCTTGCAGCTATCATGCCACCATGGGCCCTTTCATTGGTCTACAGGGGGGCGGGGGCATGGCTTCAGCATCAGCCTGATTGTCTGGGCCGATGTCAGCGTCCGCCTCCTTGTCCTCCTCTTCCTCTCTCTGGTGAGGTGGACTGTCAGACTATCAGGCAATTCTTGTCCCCTCCTGATAGCCAAGTTGTGCAGCATGGAGCACACCACCACGAATTGAGCTACCTGCTCAGGGTGGTATTGGAGCTCGCCTCCTGAGTGGTCCAGGTATCTAAAGCGCTGCTTCAGCACTCCAATGGTTTTCTCCGCGATATTGCGAGTTGCTCTGTGGCTCTCGTTGTATCGCCTCTCGGCTTCGGTGTGGGTGTCACGCAGCGGGGTGTCATCAGCCAGGTGGCGAGGCCGTATCCTTTGTCACCAAGCATCCAGCATTGACCTTGTGGCTGATTGTTAAACAAGTCAGATACAGTGCTCTCACGCAGGATGTGAGCTTCATGGATGCTGCCCAGAGATTTAGCATTCACTGCCAGTATAACTTGCTGGTGGTTGACACGAGTTGGACATTCAGGGAGTGGAATCCCTTGCGGTTCCTGAAAACCTCAGCATCCTGAAAAGGTGCCCGCATCGCGATGTGTGTACAGTCTATTGCTCCCTGCACCTTGGGGAAGTTTGCAATTCTGGAGGATCCTAGAGCCCTCTCACTCTGTGCCTCCCTGGTCATAGGGAAGCTGATCAAGTCCCTCCTGTGTGTGTACAGGGCTTCAGTGACCTGTCTAATGCAGCGATGTGTGGCATGCTGAGAAAGTCCGCAAATGTCGCCAGCTGAGGCCTGAAAAGAACCCGAGGCATAGAACGACAGTGCCGCGGTGACTTTGACCTCGACGGACAGTGCAGTACTGATGGTGCTGGCAGGCTGCGGATCTGCCCTTATCAGCTGGCATACCTCAGTGATAACCTCTTTGTGGAAGCACAGTCTCCGAAGGCAGGTGGTGTTGGGCAAGTCGAGGGAAGACTGTTTCTCCTTGTACTTGTGGGAGATGTAACGCCTGGTCCTCCTCATCAGTCTGTCACTTCGTACATTGGGCACATACTGCTGTGCAGCGTTCCTTCGATGATCTCGAGTCTGCTGCATGTATTTGGTCACCAAGAGAGGGCGAGAAAGGACAGGCCCCATTGCAGTAGTTCGGTTTTCCACCGATTGGTCCCAAACAAGGAATGTCCCGACGAACACACCTCTTCAATTCCAATCGGTCACAGTGTGGTCAAGATGTTTTTAGAGATGCTCAGATCAACTCCAACGCCCTGCAGGGTACGTCCGTACTCCGCCAAGGCTGAAGCACAGCGGCCTTTTAAAGGTCGCAACATGTGATCGAGAACGTGGCGTCCATAACGCTGTGATTTGTTCCGGTTAGCTCCATTCTTTGTGGGCGCTTTTTTGAGCGAGCGATAGTGTGGGTGAAATGTGAGGTGGTGAAATTGACAATGGGCGATCTCCATGGCCGCTAGTTTGGGTAAATATGCTCCTTACGACAAAAAACAATCAGCGGGCGTTAATATTGAATCTCGGCGTTAATTCCGTGTGGAAAGTAATGCTGGGTTGAAGTTGCCCGTTCTGCTGAATCCGCCCCCAAAAAAGTGGGCGGGGGGAGATATTTTTTCTCGGCGTTAAGCACATGGGGGAAGTAACGTTCGGCGCTAAGTCTCCAAAAAATGCCCGTTTCCATATTGTGCCAAAATGGGCGACATCTGGGCATTATACGTCATCTCAGCGGTAAAATGGGCGTTAAGCATGGCAAAAAAAAAGGGGAGGTTCTCGCCCATTGAGTCTTATCAAGCAGCTGGTTTGCAGCACTGGGGAGAGCCGGGGGCTGGGGGCCAGACTGATTCGCACCGACTCACTCTGAAGTCAGGGAGCGAGCAGTGGGACAGAGGCGGGGAACGGGGCTCCAGAAAGTGAGGGAGGGGTTTGGAGCGAAGGTGGAGGGGTGAGCGAGGGAAAGGTGGCAGTGAGGATGTGGGTGGTGTTGCGGGTGGCGGACAGCGTAATGGGGAGGGGGATAGGAACAGAGAAAATAGGTGCAGGAGTCGGCCCTTCGAGCCTGCACCGCCATTCAATATGATCATGGCTGAGGCTGTGAGCAGGAGGTTGGGGAGGGGGAGGTTGGGGGAAGAGGGTGTGGGGTGCGTGGGGGGGCTGAGTGAGGGGGTTCAGGGTGGGGGAGGGGCCTCCCGCTGACGGCCCTCCTCCCTCTCTCAGTGACATCACCTGTTGTCTGTAACCTGGCTTCCTGTGTGTGTGTGGGGGGGGGGGAGGTCAGAGGTCAGAGGCAACAAGGGGACATTGTGAGATCAGCGCCGTTGCCCCCGGCGACAGGCCCAGTGTAGAGGGGCAGGTGGAGGTGTGGGCCCATACAGACGGTGACACTCGAGGGAGAGAGAGGGAGGCTGCAAACAGGAAGAAAAGCGTGCTGATCGTGTTGCTCAGAGCAGACCCAAGAAGCCCACCCCCGGACCCCCTCAGTCCGTGCCCTCGCTGTGAGAATGAGCAAATCCTCCCCCACTGCCCCCCAGGGGCCCCCCGCCTGCACAGAAGACTTCACCAAGACGGCGGCCGTGGTGATGGACAACGGCACCGGCTATACCAAGGCTGGCTTTGCCGGCGACGACAAGCCCAGCGTGGTGGTCCACTCCCTGGTGGGCATCCCCAACCAGACGGGCAACGACCCGCGCAAGGGGCCCGACTACTACATCGGCAGCGCCATCCCCAGTGACCCGTGGATCACCAAGACCCAGGTGGTCACCAAAGGCATCGTGACAGACTGGGACGCTCTGGAGATGCTCATGCACCACGTCTTCTGCCATGAGCTGCGGGTGGCCCCTGAGGATCAGGCGGTGCTGCTCTCCGACAGCCCGCTGTCGCCCACCGCCAACCGGGAGAAGTCGGCCGAGCTGCTGTTCGAGAACTTTGGGGTGCCGGCCATGTACGTGGCCCACCAGAGCGTGCTGTCGCTGTACTCCACCGGGAGGATCAACGGCCTGATCATCGAGTCGGGCCTGGGGGTCTCCTACACGGTGCCCATCTACAACGGCTACACATTGCCCCATGCCACCTACCGCCTGGACCTGGCTGGGGGCAGGCTGAGCGAGTACATGGCCAAGCTGCTGGAGGAGTGCGGCAACACCTTCAGCCCCGAGGAGATGCACATCGTGCACAACATCAAGGAGACCTGCTGCTACGTGGCGCAGGACTTCAACAAGGAGATGGTGGCCAACAAGAGCGACTACCTGACCGACTACAAGCTTCCCGACGGACACATCATCACCATCGGCAACCAGCGCTTCCGCTGCCCCGAGTCTCTGTTCAAGCCCGAGGCGGTGGGGCTGACTGACCCCGGCCTCCACGTGCTGGCCATGAAGAGCCTGAAGAAGTGCAAGGCCAAGCACCGGCCCGAGCTGTTCAACAACATCGTGCTGTCGGGCGGCTCCTCCATGTTCCCCGGCCTCGCCGAGCGCATCCAGAAGGAGATGGGCGAGCTGGTGCCCAGCCGCTTCAAGCTCAACGTCTACGCCTCGCCCCAGCGCAAGTTCTCGGTGTGGATTGGGGGCTCCATCACGGCCAGCCTCAACACCTTCCAGTCCATGTGGGTGTGTCGCAAGGACTACGACGAGAAGGGTCCGGCGATTGTCCATCGCAAGTGTTTCTGAGCGATTGGCGGAACGTGTGCGTGCACACGCCAGTGTGTATGGCCAGCGAGTGCTGACATTCTGATAAATAAACAGAATTAAAAACTCCCACCCTGGTCTCGCTGGCCCCTCATTGCACGGGACGGCAGGGAACCAAACCGTCATGCTTCCACACTTGCCGACGACCCAAAACTGGCTGGGGTTGTGAGTCGGGACGAGGATGTAAAGACACAGCGGGTCGACAGAGTGAACCTGTCGAATTCTCTGCCACAGAAAGTTGTTGAGGCCAGTTCGTTAGACAGATTCAAAAGGGAGTTGGATGTGGTCCTTACGGCTAAAGGGATCAAGGGAGAGAAAGCAGGAATGGGGGACTGAGGTGAATGATCAGCCATGATCTTATTGAATGGTGGTGCAGGCTCGAAGGGCCGAATGGCCTACTCCTGCACCTATTCTCTATGTTTCTATGTGAATGGGCAAACACATGGCAGATGTAGTATAACGTGGATAAATGTGAAGTTATCTACTTTGGTGGGAAAAACATGAGGACAAAGTATTGTTTAAATGGTGACGGCTTGGGAAGTGTGGATGTACAGAGGGACCTGGGTGTCCTTGTACACCAGACATTGAAAACAAACATGGTGCAGCAAGCAGTTAGGGGCAAATGGGGTACGTTGGCCTACATTGCAAGAGGATTTGTGTACAGGAGCAAGGAGATGCCTTACTCCAGTTATACAGGGCATTGGTGAGACCGCACCAGGAGTATTGTGTGCAGTTTTGGTCTCCTTACCTAAGGAAGGATATACTTGCCATAGAGGGAGTGCAGTGAAGGTTCACCAGACTGATTCCTGGGATGGCAGGACTGTGGTATGAGGAGAGATTGGGTCGACTGGGCCTGTATTCACTGGAGTTTAGAAGAATGAGAGGGGATCTCATTGAAATGTATAAAATTGTGACGGGGTTGGACAGACTGGATGCGGGGAGGATGTTTCCCCGGGGCTGGGAAGTCTAGAACAAGGGGTCACAGTCTCAGGATACGGGCTAGGAAATTTAGGACTGAGATGAGGAGAAATGTTCTCACTCAGAGGGTGGTGAACCTGTGGAATTCTCGACCACAGAAGGCTGTGGAGGCCAAGTCACTGAATATATTCAAGAGGGAGATCGATAGATTTCGAGACACAAAAGGCATCAAGGGGGCTGGAGAGAAAGTGGGAATATGGTGTGAGGATAGAGGATCAGCCGGGATCATATTGAATGGCCGACTCCTGCTCCGATTTTTTATTTCTACGAAAGTGAGGATTGGTCCAAATGTCACCAGGGGCCCCTTCCCTTCGAATCATGGCTCGCATTGCCCCAGTGGTCTCACTCGGTGTGGGACTGAGCCCCGGGGAGGGGGAGGGGGGCCCGGTGTGGGACTGAGCCCCGGGGAGGGGGAGGGGGGCCCGGTGTGGGACTGAGCCCTGGGGAGGGGGAGAGGGGCCCAGTGTGGGACTGAGCCCTGGGGAGGGGGACTTGATGTTTCACTGAGCCCTCTCACTGCTCCATGCCCCTCTCCTGATGCGGTGGATGTTAAAGATCCTATTCCTTGGAGAACAGGGTGTTGCTGGTGTTCCGGGCAAAACTCCTTCCTCAACCAACTGCCTCCCAATTGTGGGTTCAAGTCTCACTCCAGGAGCTTGAGCATTTCACTCGAGGCTAACACTCCAATGTCGTACTGAGGGAGCGCCGCACTGTCGGAGGGGCGGTACTGAGGGAGCACTGCACTGTCGGAGGGGCGGTACTGAGGGAGCACCGCACTGTCGGAGGGGCGGTACTGAGGGAGCACTGCACTGTCGGAGGGACAGTACTGAGGGAGCGCCGCACTGTCGGAGGGGCAGTACTGAGGGAGCGCCGCACTGTCGGAGGGGCACTACTGAGGGAGCACCGCACTGTCCGGAGGGGCGGTACTGAGGGAGCGCTGCACTGTCGGAGGGGCAGTACTGAGGGAGCGCCGCACTGTCGGAGGGACGGTACTGAGGGAGCGCTGCACTGTCCGAGGGGCAGTACTGAGGGAGCGCCGCACTGTCGGAGGGGCAGTACTGAGGGAGCGTCGCCCTGTCAGAGGGGCGGTACTGAGGGAGCGCCGCACTGTCGGAGGGGCGGTACTGAGGGAGTGACGCACTGTCGGAGGGGCCATCTTTCGGATGAGACGTTAAACCGAGGCCCCGTCTGCCCTCTCGGGTGGGTGTAAAAGATCCCGGGGCTACTATTGGAAGAAGAGCAGGGGGAGTTCTCCCCGGTGTCCTGGGCCCAATATTTATCCCTCAACCAACATCACTAAAACAGATGATCTGGGTCATTATCATATCGCTGTGTGTGGGAGATAGGGAGGGGTTGTGGGGCTGGAGGAGGTTACAGAGAAAGGGAGGGGTGTAGATGCTGAAGCGGGTTACAGAGTCAGGGAGGGGTGTAGAGGCTGGAGGAAGTTACAGAGATAGGGAGGGGTGTAGGGGCTGGAGGAGGTTACGGAGATCGGGAGGTGTACGGACTGGAGGGTGTTGCAGAGATAGGGAGGGGTGTAGGGGCTGGAGGAGGTTGCAGGGATAGGGAGAGGTATAGGGACTCAAGGAGGTTACAGAGATCAGGAGGGGTGTCGGGCTGGAGGAGGTTACAGAGTTAGGGATGGGCATAGGGGCTGGAGGTGGTTGCAGAGATAGGGAGGGGTATAGGGGCTGGAGGAGATCACAGAGATAAGAAGGGATGTAGGGGCTGGAGGTGGTTACAGAGATAGGGAGCGGTGTAGGGGCTGGAGGAGGTTACAGAGATAGGGAGGGGTGTCGGGGTTGGAGGAGGTTACAGAGATAGGGAGGGGTTGTGGGGCTGGAGGAGGTTACAGAGATAGGGAGGGGTTTAGGGGCTGGAGGAGGTTACAGATATAGGGAGGGGTGTAGGGGCTGGATGAGGTTACAGAGATAGGGAGGGGTGTAGGGGCCCGTGGAGGTTACAAGATAGGGAGGGGTGTAGGGACCCGTGGAGATTACAGAGATAGAGGGGTGTAGGAGCTGGAGGATGTTACAGAGATCGAGGGGTGTAGAGGCTGGAGGAAGTAACAGAGATATGGAGGGGTGAAGGGGCTGGAGGAGGTTACAGAGATAGGGAGGGTTATAGGGGCTGGAGGAGGTTACAGAGATAGGGAGGGGTGTAGGATCTGGTGGAGGAAGTTACAGAGATAGGGAGGGGTGTCGAAGTGGGAGGAGGTTACAGAGATATGGAGGGGTGTAGGGGCTGGAGGAGGTTACGGAGATCGGGAGGTGTAGGGACTGGAGGGTGTTGCAGAGATAGGGAGGGGTGTAGGGGCTGGAGGAGGTTGCAGGGATAGGGAGAGGTATAGGGACTCGAGGAGGTTACAGAGATCAGGAGGGGTGTTGGGCTGGAGGAGGTTACAGAGTTAGGGAGGGGCATAGGGCCATGAGGAGGTTACATAGATAGGGAGGGGTATAGGGGCTGGAGGAGATAACAGAGATAGGGAGCGGTGTAGGGGCTGGTGGAGAAAGTTACAGAGATCAGGAGGGGTGTAGAAGTGGGAGGAGGTTACAGAGATATGGAGGGGTGTAGGGGCTGAAGGTAGTTACAGAGATAGGGAGAGCAGGAGGTGCTGGAGGAGATTACAGAGATAGGGAAGGCAGTAGGGGCTGGAGGACGTTACAGTGATCGGGAGTGGTGTCGAGGGTTGGAGGACATTACAGAGATAGGGAGGGGTGTAGGGGCTGGAGGAGGCTATAGAGATAGGGAGGGGTGCAGGGGCTGGAGGAGGTTACAGAGATAGGGAGGTGTGTAGAGGCTGGAGGAGATTACAGAGATAGGGAGGGGTGTAGAGGCAGGAGGATATTACAGAGATAGTGAGGGGTGTAGGGGCTGGAGGAGGCTACAGAGATAGGGAGGGGTGTAGGGGCTGGAGGAGGTTACAGTGATAGGGAGGGCTGTAGGGGCTGGAGGAGGTTGCAGGGATAGTGAGAGGTATAGGGGCTGGAGGAGGTTACAGAGATCAGGAGGGGTGTAGGGCTGGAGGAGGTTACAGAGTTAGGGAGGGATATAGGTGCTGGAGGAGGTAACAGAGATAGGGAGGTGTGTAGAGGCTGGAGGAGATTACAGAAATAGGGAGGGGTTGTGGGGCTGGAGGATATTACAGAGAAAGGGAGGGGTTGTGGGGCTGGAGGAGGTTACAGAGATAGGGAGGGGTTTAGGGGCTGGAGGAGGTTACAGAGATAGGGAGGGGTGTCGGGGCCAGTGGAGGTTACAAGATAGGGAGAGGTGTAGGGATACGTGGAGGTTACAGAGATCGAGGGGTGTTGAGGCTGGAGGAAGTAACAGAGATATGGAGGGGTGTAGGGGCTGGAGGAGGTTACAGAGATAGGGAGGGTTATAGGGGCTGGAGGAGGTTACAGAGCTAGGGAGGGGTGTAGGATCTGGTGGAGGAAGTTACAGAGATAGGCAGGGGTGTAAAAGCTGGAGGAGGTTACAGAGATATGGAGTTGTGTAGGGGCTGGAGGAGGTTACAGAGATATGGAGAGGTGTTGGGGCTGAAGGTGTTTACAGAGATGGGGAGGGCAATAGGGGCAGGAGGAGGTTACAGAGATAGGCAGAGGTGTTGGGGCTGGAGGACGTTACAGAGCTGTGGAGGGGTGTCGGGGCTGGAGAAGGTTACAGAGATATGGAGGGGTGTAGGGGCTGGAGGTGGTTGCAGGGATAGGGATGGGTGTAGAGCTCGAAGTTACAGAGATAGGGAGGGGTGTAGAGCTGGAGGAGGCTACAGAGATAGGGAGGGGTGTAGGGGCTGGAGGAGGTTGCAGAGATCGGGAGGGCAGTAGAGGCTGGAGGAGGTTACAGAGATAGGGAGGGGTGTAGGGGCTGGAGGAGATTACAGAGATAGGGAGGGGTGTCGGGGCTGGAGGAGATTACGGAGATCGGGAGGGGTGTAGGGGCTGGAGGAGGTTACAGAGAAAGGGAGGGGTGTAGGGGCTGGAGGAGGTTACAGTGATAGGGAGGGGTGTAGGGGCTGGAGGAGGTTGCAGGGATAGTGAGAGGTATAGGGGCTGGAGGAGGTTACAGAGATCAGGAGGGGTGTAGGGCTGGAGGAGGTTACAGAGTTAGGGAGGGATATAGGTGCTGGAGGAGGTAACAGAGATAGGGAGGTGTGTAGAGGCTGGAGGAGATTACAGAAATAGGGAGGGGTTGTGGGGCTGGAGGATATTACAGAGAAAGGGAGGGGTTGTGGGGCTGGAGGAGGTTACAGAGATAGGGAGGGGTTTAGGGGCTGGAGGAGGTTACAGAGATAGGGAGGGGTGTCGGGGCCCGTGGAGGTTACAAGATAGGGAGAGGTGTAGGGATACGTGGAGGTTACAGAGATCGAGGGGTGTTGAGGCTGGAGGAAGTAACAGAGATATGGAGGGGTGTAGGGGCTGGAGGAGGTTACAGAGATAGGGAGGGTTATAGGGGCTGGAGGAGGTTACAGAGCTAGGGAGGGGTGTAGGATCTGGTGGAGGAAGTTACAGAGATAGGCAGGGGTGTAAAAGCTGGAGGAGGTTACAGAGATATGGAGTTGTGTAGGGGCTGGAGGAGGTTACAGAGATATGGAGAGGTGTTGGGGCTGAAGGTGTTTACAGAGATGGGGAGGGGTGTAGGGGCTGGAGGAGGTTACAGAGATAGGGAGTGCAGTAGGGGCTGGAGGAGGTTACAGAGACAGGGAGGTGTGTAGGGGCTGGAGGAGATTACAGAGATAGGGAGGGCAATAGGGGCAGGAGGAGGTTACAGAGATAGGCAGAGGTGTTGGGGCTGGAGGACGTTACAGAGCTGGGGAGGGGTGTCGGGGCTGGAGAAGGTTACAGAGATATGGAGGGGTGTAGGGGCTGGAGGTGGTTGCAGGGATAGGGATGGGTGTAGAGCTCGAAGTTACAGAGATAGGGAGGGGTGTAGAGCTGGAGGAGGTTACAGAGATAGGGAGGGGTGTAGGGGCTGGAGGAGGTTGCAGAGATCGGGAGGGCAGTAGAGGCTGGAGGAGGTTACAGAGATAGGGAGGGGTGTAGGGGCTGGAGGAGATTACAGAGATAGGGAGGGGTGTCGGGGCTGGAGGAGATTACAGAGATCGGGAGGTGTGTGGGGGCTGGAGGAGGTTACAGAGATAGGGAGGGGTTGTGGGACTGGAGGAGGTTACAGAGATAGGGAGGGGTTTAGGGGCTGGAGGAGGTTACAGATATAGGGAGGGGTGTAGGGGCTGGATGAGGTTACAGAGATAGGGAGGGGTGTAGGGGCCCGTGGAGGTTACAAGATAGGGAGGGGTGTAGGGACCCGTGGAGATTACAGAGATAGAGGGGTGTAGGAGCTGGAGGGTGTTACAGAGATCGAGGGGTGTAGAGGCTGGAGGAAGTAACAGAGATATGGAGGGGTGAAGGGGCTGGAGGAGGTTACAGAGATAGGGAGGGTTATAGGGGCTGGAGGAGGTTACAGAGATAGGGAGGGGTGTAGGATCTGGTGGAGGAAGTTACAGAGATAGGGAGGGGTGTCGAAGTGGGAGGAGGTTACAGAGATATGGAGGGGTGTAGGGGCTGAAGGTAGTTACAGAGATAGGGAGGGCAGGAGATGCTGGAGGAGATTACAGAGATAGGGAAGGCAGTAGGGGCTGGAGGACGGTACAGTGATCGGGAGGGGTGCAGGGGCTGGAGAAAGTTACAGTGATAGGGAGGGGGCTGGAAGACATTACAGAGATAGGGAGGAGTGTAGGGGCTGGAGGAGGCTACAGAGATAGGAAGGGGTGCAGGGGCTGGAGGAGGTTACAGAGATAGGGAGGAGTGTAGGGGCTGGAGGAGGCTACAGAGATAGGAAGGGGTGCAGGGGCTGGAGGAGATTACAGAGATCGGGAGGTGTGTGGGGGCTGGAGGAGGTTACAGAGATAGGGAGGGGTTCTAGGTGCTGTGGCTGGTTATAGAGTCAGGGAGGGGTGTAGGGGCTGGAGGAAGTTACAGAGATAGGGAGGGGTGTAGGGGCTGGAGGAGGCTACAGAGATAGGGAGGGGTGTAGGGGCTGGAGGAGGTTGCAGAGATTGGGAGGGCAGTAGAGGCTGGAGGAGGTTACTGAGATAGGGAGGGGTGTAGGGGCTGGAGGAGATTACAGAGATAGGGAGGGGTGTCGGGGCTGGAGAAGGTTACAGAGATATGGAGGGGTGTAGGGGCTGGAGGTGGTTGCAGGGATAGGGATGGATGTAGAGCTCGAAGTTACAGAGATAGGGAGGGGTGTAGAGCTGGAGGAGGTTACAGAGATAGGGAGGGGTTCTAGGTGCTGTAGCTGGTTACAGAGTCAGGGAGGGGTGTAGGGGCTGGAGCAAGTTACAGAGATAGGGAGGGGTGTAGGGGCTGGAGGAGGCTACAGGGATAGGGAGGGGTGTAGGGGCTGGAGGGGGTTACAGAGATAGGGAGGGGTGTAGGGGCTGGAGGAGGTTACAGAGATATGGAGAGGTGCATGGGCTGAAGGTGGTTACAGAGACGGGGACGGATATAGGGGCTGGAGGAGGTTACAGATTTAGGGAGGGGCGTAGGGGCTGGAGGAGGTTACAGAGATAGGGAGGGGTGTAGAAGCTGGAGGAGGTTACAGAGATAGGGAGGGGTGTAGGGGCTGGAGGAGGTGACAGAGATAGGGAGGAGTGTAGGGGCTAGGGGAGGTTACAGAGATAGGGAGGTGTGTCGGGTCTGGTGGAGGAAGTTACAGAGATCGGCATGGGTGTCGTGGCTGGAGGAGGTTGCAGAGATAGGGAGTGGTGTTGGGGCTGGAGGAGGTTGCAGAGATAGGGAGGGTTGTAGGGCTGGAGGAGGTTACAGAGATAAGGAGTGCAGTAGGGGCTGGAGGAGGTTGCAGAGACAGGGAGGTGTGTAGGGGCTGGAGGAGATTACAGAGATAGGGAGGGGTGTAGGGGCTGGAGGAGGTTACAGAGATAGGGAGGGGTGTAGGGGCTGGAGGGTGTTACAGAGATACGGAGGGGTGTAGGGGCTGGAGGAGGTTACAGAGATATGGAGGGTGTAGGGGCTGAAGGTGGTTACAGAGAGAGTGAGAGGTGTTGGGGCTGGAGGATACAGAGATAGGGAGGTGTGTCGGGGCTGGAGGATGGTACGGAGATCGTGAGGTGTTGGGACTGGAGGGTGTTGCAGAGATAGGGAGGGGTTTAGGGGCTAGAGGCAGTTACAGAGATAGGGAGGGGTGTAGGAGGTTACAGAGATAGGGAGGGGCGTAGGGGCTGGAGGGTGTTACAGAGATACGGAGGAGTGTAGGGGCTGGAGGAGGTTACCGAGATATGGAGGGTGTAGGGGCTGAAGGTGGTTACAGAGAGAGTGAGAGGTGTTGGGGCTGGAGGAGGTTACAGAGATAGGGAGGGTTATAGGGGCTGGGGGAGGTGACAGAGATAGGGAGGGGTGTAGGGTCTAGAGGAGGTTACAGAGATAGTGAGGGGTGTAGGGGCTGGAGGAGGTTACAGAGATAGGGAGGGATGGAGCGGCTGGAGGAGGTTACAGAGATATGGAGAGGTGTAGGGTCTGGAGGAGGTTACAGAGATAGAGAGGGGTGTCGGGGCTGGAGGTGGTTGCAGAGATAGGGAGGGTGTAGTGGCTGGAGGAGGTTGCAGAGATAGGGAGGAGTGTAGGGGCTGGAGGAGGTTACAGAGATCAGGAGGGGTGTAGGGCTGGAGCAGGTTACAGAGTTAGGGCGGGGCGGAGGGGCTGGAGGAGGTTACAGAGATAGGGAGGGGTATAGGGGCTGGAGGAGGTTACAGAGATATGGAGGGGTAGGGAGGTGTTGCTACAGTTGTACAGGGCCTTGGTGAGGCCAGACCTGGAGTATTGTGTACAGTTTTGGTCTCCTAACCTGAGGAAGGACATTCTTGCTATTGAGGGAGTGCAGCGAAGGTTCACCAGACTGATTCCCGGGATGGCGGGACTGACCTATCAAGAAAGACTGGATCAACTGGGCTTGTATTCACTGGAGTTCAGAAGAATGAGAGGGGACCTCATAGAAACGTTTAAAATTCTGACGGGGTTAGGCAGGTTAGATGCAGGAAGAATGTTCCCAATGTTGGGGAAGTCCAGAACCAGAGGTCACAGTCTAAGGATAAGGGGTAAGCCAGTTAGGACCGAGATGAGGAGAAACTTCTTCACCCAGAGAGTGGTGAACCTGTGGAATTCTCCACCACAGAAAGTTGTTGAGGCCAATTCACTAAATATATTCAAAAAGGAGTTAGATGAAGTCCTTACTACTAGGGGGATCAAGGGGTATGGCGAGAAAGCAGGAATGGGGTACTGAAGTTGCATGTTCAGCCATGAACTCATTGAATGGCGGTGCAGGCTAGAAGGGCCGAATGGCCTACTCCTGCACCTATTTTCTATGTTTCTGATTCCCACGATTCTGGAGGTCAAGAGTCACCATGATATGCACAGAAGAGGAGACAGAGAGAGGGGGAGCAGAGAGGGACTGAAAGCGTGCGTGGCTGTGTGGTGTGTGCTTATTTGCCTGTTGTGGGAGGAACGACGGAGATTCACCAGCAGCAAGAAGCCTACTAAGCACCAAGAACGTTGTTGGCACCGAGTTTTTGTCCAACAAATAATAGCTAACATGGAAGGGATGGAGGAGGCCCTGGAGCTGGTAGCCAGGAACACTGGTGGCAGAGGGCTCCCAATGGTCCCGGAGCGTGGCACTGCCCCCCAAGGTGATGCACTCCCATTGCCAACCACACATGAGAGCCAGGGGCAACATCTTGCTTCTGGCTCAGAGCACGTTCCCACCACGGGACCATCCTCTCACGTATCCGTCCAAGCAGCGTCTCGGCCGTCACCCAAAGGGTTGGTTTGTCCAGAAATACTGATGATTTCAGACTAATGTTTGATTTAAATGTTTTTTATTTAACAAAACCTTGCAGCACATTGGCTCAGATAGCTGCACCGTTACACGCTGGTGATACCTTAAGATCAAAGGGTATAATTACACTTAACTTCAATCAACCTAAACTTTAACTGTCACCAAGGTGATGCCTACCATTGACGTATGACCTGCACACCCAGCAGTGTGTCAGCCTTGTAAATAACACCAACGTTCTTTCAGGCAAAGCGATCATTGATGAGCTCCTGACGTAAGGATCTTGCAGCTATCATGCCACCATGGGCCCTTTCATTGGTCTACAGGAGGGCGGGGGCATGGCTTCAGCATCAGCCTGATTGTCTGGGCCGACGTCAGCGTCCGCCTCCTTGTCCTCCTCTTCCTCTCTCTGGTGAGGTGGACTGTCAGACTATCAGGTAATTCTTGTCCCCTCCTGATAGCCAAGTTGTGCAGCATGGAGCACACCACCACGAATTGAGCTACCTGCTCAGGGTGGTATTGGAGCTCGCCTCCTGAGTGGTCCAGGCATCTAAAGCGCTGCTTCAGCACTCCAATGGTTTTCTCCGCGATATTGCGAGTTGCTCTGTGGCTCTCGTTGTATCGCCTCTCGGCTTCGGTGTGGGTGTCACGCAGCGGGGTGTCATCAGCCAGGTGGCGAGGCCGTATCCTTTGTCACCAAGCATCCAGCATTGACCTTGTGGCTGATTGTTAAACAAGTCAGATACAGTGCTCTCACGCAGGATGTGAGCTTCATGGATGCTGCCCAGAGATTTAGCATTCACTGCCAGTATAACTTGCTGGTGGTTGACACGAGTTGGACATTCAGGGAATGGAATCCCTTGCGGTTCCTGAAAACCTCAGCATCCTGAAAAGGTGCCCGCATCGCGATGTGCGTACAGTCTATTGCTCCCTGCACCTTGGGGAAGTTTGCAATTCTGGAGGATCCTAGAGCCCTCTCACTCTGTGCCTCCCTGGTCATACGGAAGCTGATCAAGTCCCTCCTGTGTGTGTACAGGGCTTCAGTGACCTGTCTAATGCAGCGATGTGTGGCATGCTGAGAAAGTCCGCAAATGTCGCCAGCTGAGGCCTGAAAAGAACCCGAGGTGTAGAACGACAGTGCCGCGGTGACTTTGACCTCGACGGACAGTGCAGTACTGATGGTGCTGGCAGGCTGCGGATCTGCCCTTATCAGCTGGCATACCTCAGTGATAACCTCTTTGTGGAAGCACAGTCTCCGAAGGCAGGTGGTGTTGGGCAAGTTGAAGGAAGACTGTTTCTCCTTGTACTTGTGGGAGATGGAACGTCTGGTCCTCCTCATCAGTCTGTCACTTCGTACATTGGGCACATACTGCTGTGCAGCGTTCCTTCGGTGATCTCGAGTCTGCTGCATGTATTTGGTCACCAAGAGAGGGCGAGAAAGGACAGGCCCCATTGCAGTAGTTCTGTTTTCCACCGATTGGTCCCAAACAAGGAATGTCCTGACGAACACACCTCTTCAATTCCAATCGGTCACAGTGTGGTCAAGATGTTTTTAGAGATGCTCAGATCAACTCCAACGCCCTGCAGGGTACGTCCGTACTCCGCCAAGGCTGAAGCACAGCGGCCTTTTAAAGGTCGCAACATGTGATCGAGAACATGGCGTCCATAACGCTGCGATTTGTTCCGGTTAGCTCCATTCTTTGTGGGCGCTTTTTTGAGCGAGCGATAGTGTGGGTGAAATGTGAGGTGGTGAAATTGACAATGGGCGATCTCCATGGCCGCTAGTTTGGGTAAATATGCTCCTTACGACAAAAAACAATCAGCGGGCGTTAATATTGAATCTCGCCGTTAATTCCGTGTGGAAAGTAATGCTGGGTTGAAGTTGCCCGTTCTGCTGAATCCGCCCCCAAAAAAGTGGGCGGGGGGAGATATTTTTTCTCGGCGTTAAGCACATGGGGGAAGTAACGTTCGGCGCTAAGTCTCCAAAAAATGCCCGTTTCCATATTGTGCCAAAATGGGCGACATCTGGGCATTATACGTCATCTCAGCGGTAAAATGGGCGTTAAGCATGGCAAAAAAAAAGGGGAGGTTCTCGCCCATTGAGTCTTATCAAGCAGCTGGTTTGCAGCACTGGGGAGAGCCGGGGGCTGGGGGCCAGACTGATTCGCACCGACTCACTCTGAAGTCAGGAAGCGAGCAGTGGGACAGAGGCGGGGAACGGGGCTCCAGAAAGTGAGGGAGGGGTTTGGAGCGAAGGTGGAGGGGTGAGCGAGGGAAAGGTGGCAGTGAGGATGTGGGTGGTGTTGCGGGTGGCGGACAGCGTAATGGGGAGGGGGATAGGAACAGAGAAAATAGGTGCAGGAGTCGGCCCTTCGAGCCTGCACCGCCATTCAATATGATCATGGCTGAGGCTGTGAGCAGGAGGTTGGGGAGGGGGAGGTTGGGGGAAGAGGGTGTGGGGTGCGTGGGGGGGGCTGAGTGAGGGGGTTCAGGGTGGGGGAGGGGCCTCCCGCTGACGGCCCTCCTCCCTCTCTCAGTGACATCACCTGTTGTCTGTAACCTGGCTTCCTGTGTGTTGGGGGGGGGGGGGGGGAGGAGGTCAGAGGCAACAAGGGGACATTGTGAGATCAGCGCCGTTGCCCCCGGCGACAGGCCCAGTGTAGAGGGGCAGGTGGGGGTGTGGGCCCATACAGACGGTGACACTCGAGGGAGAGAGAGGGAGGCTGCAAACAGGAAGAAAAGCGTGCTGATCGTGTTGCTCAGAGCAGACCCAAGAAGCCCACCCCCGGACCCCCTCAGTCCGTGCCCTCACTGTGAGAATGAGCAAATCCTCCCCCACTGCCCCCCAGGGGCCCCCCGCCTGCACAGAAGACTTCACCGAGACGGCGGCCGTGGTGATGGACAACGGCACCAGCTATACCAAGGCTGGCTTTGCCGGCGACGACAAGCCCAGCGTGGTGGTCCACTCCCTGGTGGGCATCCCCAACCAGACGGGCAACGACCCGCGCAAGGGGCCCGACTACTACATCGGCAGCGCCATCCCCAGTGACCCGTGGATCACCAAGACCCAGGTGGTCACCAAAGGCATCGTGACAGACTGGGACGCTCTGGAGATGCTCATGCACCACGTCTTCTGCCATGAGCTGCGGGTGGCCCCTGAGGATCAGGCGGTGCTGCTCTCCGACAGCCCGCTGTCGCCCACCGCCAACCGGGAGAAGTCGGCCGAGCTGCTGTTCGAGAACTTTGGGGTGCCGGCCATGTACGTGGCCCACCAGAGCGTGCTGTCGCTGTACTCCACCGGGAGGATCAACGGCCTGATCATCGAGTCGGGCCTGGGGGTCTCCTACACGGTGCCCATCTACAACGGCTACACATTGCCCCATGCCACCTACCGCCTGGACCTGGCTGGGGGCAGGCTGAGCGAGTACATGGCCAAGCTGCTGGAGGAGTGCGGCAACACCTTCAGCCCCGAGGAGATGCACATCGTGCACAACATCAAGGAGACCTGCTGCTACGTGGCGCAGGACTTCAACAAGGAGATGGTGGCCAACAAGAGCGACTACCTGACCGACTACAAGCTTCCCGACGGACACATCATCACCATCGGCAACCAGCGCTTCCGCTGCCCCGAGTCTCTGTTCAAGCCCGAGGCGGTGGGGCTGACTGACCCCGGCCTCCACGTGCTGGCCATGAAGAGCCTGAAGAAGTGCAAGGCCAAGCACCGGCCCGAGCTGTTCAACAACATCGTGCTGTCGGGCGGCTCCTCCATGTTCCCCGGCCTCGCCGAGCGCATCCAGAAGGAGATGGGCGAGCTGGTGCCCAGCCGCTTCAAGCTCAACGTCTACGCCTCGCCCCAGCGCAAGTTCTCGGTGTGGATTGGGGGCTCCATCACGGCCAGCCTCAACACCTTCCAGTCCATGTGGGTGTGTCGCAAGGACTACGACGAGAAGGGTCCGGCGATTGTCCATCGCAAGTGTTTCTGAGCAATTGGCGGAACGTGTGCGTGCACACGCCAGTGTGTATGGCCAGCGAGTGCTGACATTCTGATAAATAAACAGAATTAAAAACTCCCACCCTGGTCTCGCTGGCCCCTCATTGCACGGGACGGCAGGGAACCAAACCGTCATGCTTCCACACTTGCCGACGACCCAAAACTGGCTGGGGTTGTGAGTCGGGACGAGGATGTAAAGACACAGCGGGTCGACGGAGTGAACCTGTGGAATTCTCTGCCACAGAAAGTTGTTGAGGCCAGTTCGTTAGACAGATTCAAAAGGGAGTTGGATGTGGTCCTTACGGCTAAAGGGATCAAGGGAGAGAAAGCAGGAATGGGGGACTGAGGTGAATGATCAGCCATGATCTTATTGAATGGTGGTGCAGGCTCGAAGGGCCGAATGGCCTACTCCTGCACCTATTCTCTATGTTTCTATGTGAATGGGCAAACACATGGCAGATGTAGTATAACGTGGATAAATGTGAAGTTATCTACTTTGGTGGGAAAAACATGAGGACAAAGTATTATTTAAATGGTGACGGCTTGGGAAGTGTGGATGTACAGAGGGACCTGGGTGTCCTTGTACACCAGACATTGAAAACAAACATGGTGCAGCAAGCAGTTAGGGGCAAATGGGGTACGTTGGCCTACATTGCAAGAGGATTTGTGTACAGGAGCAAGGAGATGCCTTACTCCAGTTATACAGGGCATTGGTGAGACCGCACCAGGAGTATTGTGTGCAGTTTTGGTCTCCTTACCTAAGGAAGGATATACTTGCCATAGAGGGAGTGCAGTGAAGGTTCACCAGACTGATTCCTGGGATGGCAGGACTGTGGTATGAGGAGAGATTGGGTCGACTGGGCCTGTATTCACTGGAGTTTAGAAGAATGAGAGGGGATCTCATTGAAAGGTATAAAATTGTGACGGGGTTGGACAGACTGGATGCGGGGAGGATGTTTCCCCGGGGCTGGGAAGTCTAGAACAAGGGGTCACAGTCTCAGGATACGGGCTAGGAAATTTAGGACTGAGATGAGGAGAAATGTTCTCACTCAGAGGGTGGTGAACCTGTGGAATTCTCGACCACAGAAGGCTGTGGAGGCCAAGTCACTGAATATATTCAAGAGGGAGATCGATAGATTTCGAGACACAAAAGGCATCAAGGGGGCTGGAGAGAAAGTGGGAATATGGTGTGAGGATAGAGGATCAGCCGGGATCATATTGAATGGCCGACTCCTGCTCCGATTTTTTATTTCTACGAAAGTGAGGATTGGTCCAAATATCACCAGGGGCCCCTTCCCTTCGAATCATGGCTCGCATTGCCCCAGTGGTCTCACTCGGTGTGGGACTGAGCCCCGGGGAGGGGGAGGGGGGCCCGGTGTGGGACTGAGCCCCGGGGAGGGGGAGGGGGGCCCGGTGTGGGACTGAGCCCTGGGGAGGGGGAGAGGGGCCCAGTGTGGGACTGAGCCCTGGGGAGGGGGACTTGATGTTTCACTGAGCCCTCTCACTGCTCCATGCCCCTCTCCTGATGCGGTGGATGTTAAAGATCCTATTCCTTGGAGAACAGGGTGTTGCTGGTGTTCCGGGCAAAACTCCTTCCTCAACCAACTGCCTCCCAATTGTGGGTTCAAGTCTCACTCCAGGAGCTTGAGCATTTCACTCGAGGCTAACACTCCAATGTCGTACTGAGGGAGCGCCGCACTGTCGGAGGGGCGGTACTGAGGGAGCACTGCACTGTCGGAGGGGCGGTACTGAGGGAGCACCGCACTGTCGGAGGGGCGGTACTGAGGGAGCACCGCACTGTCGGAGGGACAGTACTGAGGGAGCGCCGCACTGTCGGAGGGGCAGTACTGAGGGAGCGCCGCACTGTCGGAGGGGCACTACTGAGGGAGCACCGCACTGTCCGGAGGGGCGGTACTGAGGGAGCGCTGCACTGTCGGAGGGGCAGTACTGAGGGAGCGCCGCACTGTCGGAGGGACGGTACTGAGGGAGCGCTGCACTGTCCGAGGGGCAGTACTGAGGGAGCGCCGCACTGTCGGAGGGGCAGTACTGAGGGAGCGTCGCCCTGTCAGAGGGGCGGTACTGAGGGAGCGCCGCACTGTCGGAGGGGCGGTACTGAGGGAGTGACGCACTGTCGGAGGGGCCATCTTTCGGATGAGACGTTAAACCGAGGCCCCGTCTGCCCTCTCGGGTGGGTGTAAAAGATCCCGGGGCTACTATTGGAAGAAGAGCAGGGGGAGTTCTCCCCGGTGTCCTGGGCCCAATATTTATCCCTCAACCAACATCACTAAAACAGATGATCTGGGTCATTATCATATCGCTGTGTGTGGGAGATAGGGAGGGGTTGTGGGGCTGGAGGAGGTTACAGAGAAAGGGAGGGGTGTAGATGCTGAAGCGGGTTACAGAGTCAGGGAGGGGTGTAGAGGCTGGAGGAAGTTACAGAGATAGGGAGGGGTGTAGGGGCTGGAGGAGGTTACGGAGATCGGGAGGTGTAGGGACTGGAGGGTGTTGCAGAGATAGGGAGGGGTGTAGGGGCTGGAGGAGGTTGCAGGGATAGGGAGAGGTATAGGGACTCAAGGAGGTTACAGAGATCAGGAGGGGTGTCGGGCTGGAGGAGGTTACAGAGTTAGGGATGGGCATAGGGGCTGGAGGTGGTTGCACAGATAGGGAGGGGTATAGGGGCTGGAGATCACAGAGATAAGAAGGGATGTAGGGGCTGGAGGTGGTTACAGAGATAGGGAGCGGTGTAGGGGCTGGAGGAGGTTACAGAGATAGGGAGGGGTGTCGGGGTTGGAGGAGGTTACAGAGATAGGGAGGGGTTGTGGGGCTGGAGGAGGTTACAGAGATAGGGAGGGGTTTAGGGGCTGGAGGAGGTTACAGATATAGGGAGGGGTGTAGGGGCTGGATGAGGTTACAGAGATAGGGAGGGGTGTAGGGGCCCGTGGAGGTTACAAGATAGGGAGGGGTGTAGGGACCCGTGGAGATTACAGAGATAGAGGGGTGTAGGAGCTGGAGGATGTTACAGAGATCGAGGGGTGTAGAGGCTGGAGGAAGTAACAGAGATATGGAGGGGTGAAGGGGCTGGAGGAGGTTACAGAGATAGGGAGGGTTATAGGGGCTGGAGGAGGTTACAGAGATAGGGAGGGGTGTAGGATCTGGTGGAGGAAGTTACAGAGATAGGGAGGGGTGTCGAAGTGGGAGGAGGTTACAGAGATATGGAGGGGTGTAGGGGCTGGAGGAGGTTACGGAGATCGGGAGGTATAGGGACTGGAGGGTGTTGCAGAGATAGGGAGGGGTGTAGGGGCTGGAGGAGGTTGCAGGGATAGGGAGAGGTATAGGGACTCGAGGAGGTTACAGAGATCAGGAGGGGTGTTGGGCTGGAGGAGGTTACAGAGTTAGGGAGGGGCATAGGGCCATGAGGAGGTTACATAGATAGGGAGGGGTATAGGGGCTGGAGGAGATAACAGAGATAGGGAGCGGTGTAGGGGCTGGTGGAGAAAGTTACAGAGATCAGGAGGGGTGTAGAAGTGGGAGGAGGTTACAGAGATATGGAGGGGTGTAGGGGCTGAAGGTAGTTACAGAGATAGGGAGAGCAGGAGGTGCTGGAGGAGATTACAGAGATAGGGAAGGCAGTAGGGGCTGGAGGACGTTACAGTGATCGGGAGTGGTGTCGAGGGTTGGAGGACATTACAGAGATAGGGAGGGGTGTAGGGGCTGGAGGAGGCTATAGAGATAGGGAGGGGTGCAGGGGCTGGAGGAGGTTACAGAGATAGGGAGGTGTGTAGAGGCTGGAGGAGATTACAGAGATAGGGAGGGGTGTAGAGGCAGGAGGATATTACAGAGATAGTGAGGGGTGTAGGGGCTGGAGGAGGCTACAGAGATAGGGAGGGGTGTAGGGGCTGGAGGAGGTTACAGTGATAGGGAGGGCTGTAGGGGCTGGAGGAGGTTGCAGGGATAGTGAGAGGTATAGGGGCTGGAGGAGGTTACAGAGATCAGGAGGGGTGTAGGGCTGGAGGAGGTTACAGAGTTAGGGAGGGATATAGGTGCTGGAGGAGGTAACAGAGATAGGGAGGTGTGTAGAGGCTGGAGGAGATTACAGAAATAGGGAGGGGTTGTGGGGCTGGAGGATATTACAGAGAAAGGGAGGGGTTGTGGGGCTGGAGGAGGTTACAGAGATAGGGAGGGGTTTAGGGGCTGGAGGAGGTTACAGAGATAGGGAGGGGTGTCGGGGCCAGTGGAGGTTACAAGATAGGGAGAGGTGTAGGGATACGTGGAGGTTACAGAGATCGAGGGGTGTTGAGGCTGGAGGAAGTAACAGAGATATGGAGGGGTGTAGGGGCTGGAGGAGGTTACAGAGATAGGGAGGGTTATAGGGGCTGGAGGAGGTTACAGAGCTAGGGAGGGGTGTAGGATCTGGTGGAGGAAGTTACAGAGATAGGCAGGGGTGTAAAAGCTGGAGGAGGTTACAGAGATATGGAGTTGTGTAGGGGCTGGAGGAGGTTACAGAGATATGGAGAGGTGTTGGGGCTGAAGGTGTTTACAGAGATGGGGAGGGCAATAGGGGCAGGAGGAGGTTACAGAGATAGGCAGAGGTGTTGGGGCTGGAGGACGTTACAGAGCTGTGGAGGGGTGTCGGGGCTGGAGAAGGTTACAGAGATATGGAGGGGTGTAGGGGCTGGAGGTGGTTGCAGGGATAGGGATGGGTGTAGAGCTCGAAGTTACAGAGATAGGGAGGGGTGTAGAGCTGGAGGAGGCTACAGAGATAGGGAGGGGTGTAGGGGCTGGAGGAGGTTGCAGAGATCGGGAGGGCAGTAGAGGCTGGAGGAGGTTACAGAGATAGGGAGGGGTGTAGGGGCTGGAGGAGATTACAGAGATAGGGAGGGGTGTCGGGGCTGGAGGAGATTACAGAGATCGGGAGGGGTGTAGGGGCTGGAGGAGGTTACAGAGAAAGGGAGGGGTGTAGGGGCTGGAGGAGGTTACAGTGATAGGGAGGGCTGTAGGGGCTGGAGGAGGTTGCAGGGATAGTGAGAGGTATAGGGGCTGGAGGAGGTTACAGAGATCAGGAGGGGTGTAGGGCTGGAGGAGGTTACAGAGTTAGGGAGGGATATAGGTGCTGGAGGAGGTAACAGAGATAGGGAGGTGTGTAGAGGCTGGAGGAGATTACAGAAATAGGGAGGGGTTGTGGGGCTGGAGGATATTACAGAGAAAGGGAGGGGTTGTGGGGCTGGAGGAGGTTACAGAGATAGGGAGGGGTTTAGGGGCTGGAGGAGATTACAGAGATAGGGAGGGGTGTCGGGGCCCGTGGAGGTTACAAGATAGGGAGAGGTGTAGGGATACGTGGAGGTTACAGAGATCGAGGGGTGTTGAGGATGGAGGAAGTAACAGAGATATGGAGGGGTGTAGGGGCTGGAGGAGGTTACAGAGATAGGGAGGGTTATAGGGGCTGGAGGAGGTTACAGAGCTAGGGAGGGGTGTAGGATCTGGTGGAGGAAGTTACAGAGATAGGCAGGGGTGTAAAAGCTGGAGGAGGTTACAGAGATATGGAGTTGTGTAGGGGCTGGAGGAGGTTACAGAGATATGGAGAGGTGTTGGGGCTGAAGGTGTTTACAGAGATGGGGAGGGGTGTAGGGGCTGGAGGAGGTTACAGAGATAGGGAGTGCAGTAGGGGCTGGAGGAGGTTACAGAGACAGGGAGGTGTGTAGGGGCTGGAGGAGATTACAGAGATAGGGAGGGCAATAGGGGCAGGAGGAGGTTACAGAGATAGGCAGAGGTGTTGGGGCTGGAGGACGTTACAGAGCTGGGGAGGGGTGTCGGGGCTGGAGAAGGTTACAGAGATATGGAGGGGTGTAGGGGCTGGAGGTGGTTGCAGGGATAGGGATGGGTGTAGAGCTCGAAGTTACAGAGATAGGGAGGGGTGTAGAGCTGGAGGAGGTTACAGAGATAGGGAGGGGTGTAGGGGCTGGAGGAGGTTGCAGAGATCGGGAGGGCAGTAGAGGCTGGAGGAGGTTACAGAGATAGGGAGGGGTGTAGGGGCTGGAGGAGATTACAGAGATAGGGAGGGGTGTCGGGGCTGGAGGAGATTACAGAGATCGGGAGGTGTGTGGGGGCTGGAGGAGGTTACAGAGATAGGGAGGGGTTGTGGGACTGGAGGAGGTTACAGAGATAGGGAGGGGTTTAGGGGCTGGAGGAGGTTACAGATATAGGGAGGGGTGTAGGGGCTGGATGAGGTTACAGAGATAGGGAGGGGTGTAGGGGCCCGTGGAGGTTACAAGATAGGGAGGGGTGTAGGGACCCGTGGAGATTACAGAGATAGAGGGGTGTAGGAGCTGGAGGGTGTTACAGAGATCGAGGGGTGTAGAGGCTGGAGGAAGTAACAGAGATATGGAGGGGTGAAGGGGCTGGAGGAGGTTACAGAGATAGGGAGGGTTATAGGGGCTGGAGGAGGTTACAGAGATAGGGAGGGGTGTAGGATCTGGTGGAGGAAGTTACAGAGATAGGGAGGGGTGTCGAAGTGGGAGGAGGTTACAGAGATATGGAGGGGTGTAGGGGCTGAAGGTAGTTACAGAGATAGGGAGGGCAGGAGATGCTGGAGGAGATTACAGAGATAGGGAAGGCAGTAGGGGCTGGAGGACGTTACAGTGATCGGGAGGGGTGCAGGGGCTGGAGAAAGTTACAGTGATAGGGAGGGGGCTGGAAGACATTACAGAGATAGGGAGGAGTGTAGGGGCTGGAGGAGGCTACAGAGATAGGAAGGGGTGCAGGGGCTGGAGGAGGTTACAGAGATAGGGAGGAGTGTAGGGGCTGGAGGAGGCTACAGAGATAGGAAGGGGTGCAGGGGCTGGAGGAGATTACAGAGATCGGGAGGTGTGTGGGGGCTGGAGGAGGTTACAGAGATAGGGAGGGGTTCTAGGTGCTGTGGCTGGTTATAGAGTCAGGGAGGGGTGTAGGGGCTGGAGGAAGTTACAGAGATAGGGAGGGGTGTAGGGGCTGGAGGAGGCTACAGAGATAGGGAGGGGTGTAGGGGCTGGAGGAGGTTGCAGAGATTGGGAGGGCAGTAGAGGCTGGAGGAGGTTACTGAGATAGGGAGGGGTGTAGGGGCTGGAGGAGATTACAGAGATAGGGAGGGGTGTCGGGGCTGGAGGAGGTTACAGAGATAGAGAGGGGTGTCGGGGCTGGAGGTGGTTGCAGAGATAGGCAAGGTGTAGTGGCTGGAGGAGGTTGCAGAGATAGGGAGGAGTGTAGGGGCTGGAGGAGGTTACAGAGATCAGGAGGGGTGTAGGGCTGGAGCAGGTTACAGAGTTAGGGCGGGGCGGAGGGGCTGGAGGAGGTTACAGAGATAGGGAGGGGTATAGGGGCTGGAGGAGGTTACAGAGATATGGAGGGGTAGGGAGGTGTTGCTACAGTTGTACAGGGCCTTGGTGAGGCCACACCTGGAGTATTGTGTACAGTTTTGGTCTCCTAACCTGAGGAAGGACATTCTTGCTATTGAGGGAGTGCAGCGAAGGTTCACCAGACTGATTCCCGGGATGGCGGGACTGACCTATCAAGAAAGACTGGATCAACTGGGCTTGTATTCACTGGAGTTCAGAAGAATGAGAGGGGACCTCACAGAAACGTTTAAAATTCTGACGGGGTTAGGCAGGTTAGATGCAGGAAGAATGTTCCCAATGTTGGGGAAGTCCAGAACCAGAGGTCACAGTCTAAGGATAAGGGGTAAGCCAGTTAGGACCGAGATGAGGAGAAACTTCTTCACCCAGAGAGTGGTGAACCTGTGGAATTCTCCACCACAGAAAGTTGTTGAGGCCAATTCACTAAATATATTCAAAAAGGAGTTAGATGAAGTCCTTACTACTAGGGGGATCAAGGGGTATGGCGAGAAAGCAGGAATGGGGTACTGAAGTTGCATGTTCAGCCATGAACTCATTGAATGGCGGTGCAGGCTAGAAGGGCCGAATGGCCTACTCCTGCACCTATTTTCTATGTTTCTGATTCCCACGATTCTGGAGGTCAAGAGTCACCATGATATGCACAGAAGAGGAGACAGAGAGAGGGGGAGCAGAGAGGGACTGAAAGCGTGCGTGGCTGTGTGGTGTGTGCTTATTTGCCTGTTGTGGGAGGAACGACGGAGATTCACCAGCAGCAAGAAGCCTACTAAGCACCAAGAACGTTGTTGGCACCGAGTTTTTGTCCAACAAATAATAGCTAACATGGAAGGGATGGAGGAGGCCCTGGAGCTGGTAGCCAGGAACACTGGTGGCAGAGGGCTCCCAATGGTCCCGGAGCGTGGCACTGCCCCCCAAGGTGATGCACTCCCATTGCCAACCACATATGAGAGCCAGGGGCAACATCTTGCTTCTGGCTCAGAGCACGTTCCCACCTCGGGACCATCCTCTCACGTATCCGTCCAAGCAGCGTCTCGGCCGTCACCCAAAGGGTTGGTTTGTCCAGAAATACTGATGATTTCAGACTAATGTTTGATTTAAATGTTTTTTATTTAACAAAACCTTGCAGCACATTGGCTCAGATAGCTGCACCGTTACACACTGGTGATACCTTAACATCAAAGGGTATAATTACACTTAACTTCAATCAACCTAAACTTTAACTGTCACCAAGGTGATGCCTACCATTGACGTATGACCTGCACACCCAGCAGTGTGTCAGCCTTGGAAATAACACCAACGTTCTTTCAGGCAAAGCGATCATTGATGAGCTCCTGACGTAAGGCTCTTGCAGCTATCATGCCACCATGGGCCCTTTCATTGGTCTACAGGGGGGCAGGGGCATGGCTTCAGCATCAGCCTGATTGTCTGGGCCGACGTCAGCGTCCGCCTCCTTGTCCTCCTCTTCCTCTCTCTGGTGAGGTGGACTGTCAGACTATCAGGCAATTCTTGTCCCCTCCTGATAGCCAAGTTGTGCAGCATGGAGCACACCACCACGAATTGAGCTACCTGCTCAGGGTGGTATTGGAGCTCGCCTCCTGAGTGGTCCAGGTATCTAAAGCGCTGCTTCAGCACTCCAATGGTTTTCTCCGCGATATTGCGAGTTGCTCTGTGGCTCTCGTTGTATCGCCTCTCGGCTTCGGTGTGGGTGTCACACAGCGGGTGTCATCAGCCAGGTGGCGAGGCCGTATCCTTTGTCACCAAGCATCCAGCATTGACCTTGTGGCTGATTGTTAAACAAGTCAGATACAGTGCTCTCACGCAGGATGTGAGCTTCATGGATGCTGCCCAGAGATTTAGCATTCACTGCCAGTATAACTTGCTGGTGGTTGACACGAGTTGGACATTCAGGGAATGGAATCCCTTGCGGTTCCTGAAAACCTCAGCATCCTGAAAAGGTGCCCGCATCGCGATGTGCGTACAGTCTATTGCTCCCTGCACCTTGGGGAAGTTTGCAATTCTGGAGGATCCTAGAGCCCTCTCACTCTGTGCCTCCCTGGTCATACGGAAGCTGATCAAGTCCCTCCTGTGTGTGTACAGGGCTTCAGTGACCTGTCTAATGCAGCGATGTGTGGCATGCTGAGAAAGCCCGCAAATGTCGCCAGCTGAGGCCTGAAAAGAACCCGAGGTGTAGAACGACAGTGCCGCGGTGACTTTGACCTCGACGGACAGTGCACTACTGATGGTGCTGGCAGGCTGCGGATCTGCCCTTATCAGCTGGCATACCTCAGTGATAACCTCTTTGTGGAAGCACAGTCTCCGAAGGCAGGTGGTGTTGGGCAAGTTGAAGGAAGACTGTTTCTCCTTGTACTTGTGGGAGATGGAACGTCTGGTCCTCCTCATCAGTCTGTCACTTCGTACATTGGGCACATACTGCTGTGCAGCGTTCCTTCGGTGATCTCGAGTCTGCTGCATGTATTTGGTCACCAAGAGAGGGCGAGAAAGGACAGGCCCCATTGCAGTAGTTCTGTTTTCCACCGATTGGTCCCAAACAAGGAATGTCCTGACGAACACACCTCTTCAATTCCAATCGGTCACAGTGTGGTCAAGATGTTTTTAGAGATGCTCAGATCAACTCCAACGCCCTGCAGGGTACGTCCGTACTCCGCCAAGGCTGAAGCACAGCGGCCTTTTAAAGGTCGCAACATGTGATCGAGAACATGGCGTCCATAACGCTGTGATTTGTTCCGGTTAGCTCCATTCTTTGTGGGCGCTTTTTTGAGCGAGCGATAGTGTGGGTGAAATGTGAGGTGGTGAAATTGACAATGGGCGATCTCCATGGCCGCTAGTTTGGGTAAATATGCTCCTTACGACAAAAAACAATCAGCGGGCGTTAATATTGAATCTCGCCGTTAATTCCGTGTGGAAAGTAATGCTGGGTTGAAGTTGCCCGTTCTGCTGAATCCACCCCCAAAAAAGTGGGCGGGGGGAGATATTTTTTCTCGGCGTTAAGCACACGGGGAAAGTAACGTTCGGCGCTAAGTCTCCAAAAAATGCCCGTTTCCATATTGTGCCAAAATGGGCGACATCTGGGCATTATACGTCATCTCAGTGGTAAAATGGGCGTTAAGCATGGCAAAAAAAAAGTGGAGGTTCTCGCCCATTGAGTCTTATCAAGCAGCTGGTTTGCAGCACTGGGGAGAGCCGGAGGCTGGGGGCCATACTGATTCGCACCGACTCACTCTGAAGTCAGGGAGCGAGCAGTGGGACAGAGGCGGGGAACGGGGCTCCAGAAAGTGAGGGAGGGGTTTGGAGCGAAGGTGGAGGGGTGAGCGAGGGAAAGGTGGCAGTGAGGATGTGGGTGGTGTTGCGGGTGGCAGACAGCGTAATGGGGAGGGGGATAGGAACAGAGAAAATAGGTGCAGGAGTCGGGCCTTCGAGCCTGCACCGCCATTCAATATGATCATGGCTGAGGCTGTGAGCAGGGGGCTGGGGAGGGGGAGGTTGGGGGAAGAGGGTGTGGGGTGCGTGGGGGGGCTGAGTGAGGGTGAGGGAGGGGCCTCCCACTGACGGCCCTCCTCCCTCTCTCAGTGACATCACCTGTTGTCTGTAACCTGGCTTCCTGTGTGTGGGGGGGCGGGGGGGGAGGTCAGAGGTCAGAGGCAACAAGGGGACATTGTGAGATCAGCGCCGTTGCCCCCGGCGACAGGCCCAGTGTAGAGGGGCAGGTGGGGGTGTGGGCCCATACAGACGGTGACACTCGAGGGAGAGAGAGGGAGGCTGCAAACAGGAAGAAAAACGTGCTGATCGTGTTGCTCAGAGCAGACCCAAGAAGCCCACCCCCGGACCCCCTCAGTCTGTGCCCTCACTGTGAGAATGAGCAAATCCTCCCCCACTGCCCCCCAGGGGCCCCCCGCCTGCACAGAAGACTTCACCGAGACGGCGGCCGTGGTGATGGACAACGGCACCGGCTATACCAAGGCTGGCTTTGCCGGCGACGACAAGCCCAGCGTGGTGGTCCACTCCCTGGTGGGCATCCCCAACCAGACGGACAACGACCCGCGCAAGGGGCCCGACTACTACATCGGCAGCGCCATCCCCAGTGACCCGTGGATCACCAAGACCCAGGTGGTCACCAAAGGCATCGTGACAGACTGGGACGCTCTGGAGATGCTCATGCACCACGTCTTCTACCATGAGCTGCGGGTGGCCCCTGAGGATCAGGCGGTGCTGCTCTCCGACAGCCCGCTGTCGCCCACCACCAACCGGGAGAAGTCGGCCGAGCTGCTGTTCGAGAACTTCGGGGTGCCGGCCATGTACGTGGCCCACCAGAGCGTGCTGTCGCTGTACTCCACCGGGAGGATCAACGGCCTGATCATCGAGTCGGGCCTGGGGGTCTCCTGCACGGCGCCCATCTACAACGGCTACACATTGCCCCATGCCACCTACCGCCTGGACCTGGCTGGGGGCAGGCTGAGCGAGTACATGGCCAAGCTGCTGGAGGACTGCGGCAACACCTTCAGCCCCGAGGAGATGCACATCGTGCACAACATCAAGGAGACCTGCTGCTACGTGGCGCAGGACTTCAACAAGGAGATGGTGGCCAACGAGAGCGACTACCTGACCGACTACAAGCTTCCCGACGGACACATCATCACCATCGGCAACCAGCGCTTCCGCTGCCCCGAGTCGCTGTTCAAGCCCGAGGCGGTGGGGCTGACTGACCCCGGCCTCCACGTGCTGGCCATGAAGAGCCTGAAGAAGTGCAAGGCCAAGCACCGGCCCGAGCTGTTCAACAACATCGTGCTGTCGGGCGGCTCCTCCATGTTCCCCGGCCTCGCCGAGCGCATCCAGAAGGAGATGGGCGAGCTGGTGCCCAGCCGCTTCAAGCTCAACGTCTACGCCTCGCCCCAGCGCAAGTTCTCGGTGTGGATTGGGGGCTCCATCACAGCCAGCCTCAACACCTTCCGGTCCATGTGGGTGTGTCGCAAGGACTACGACGAGAAAGGTCCGGCGATTGTCCATCGCAAGTGTTTCTGAGCGATTGGCGGAACGTGTGCGTGCACACGCCAGTGTGTATGGCCAGCGAGTGCTGACATTCTGATAAATAAACAGAATTAAAAACTCCCACCCTGGTCTCGCTGGCCCCTCATTGCACGGGACGGCAGGGAACCAAACCGTCATGCTTCCACACTTGCCGACGACCCAAAACTGGCTGGGGTTGTGAGTCGGGACGAGGATGTAAAGACACAGCGGGTCGACAGAGTGAACCTGTCGAATTCTCTGCCACAGAAAGTTGTTGAGGCCAGTTCGTTAGACAGATTCAAAAGGGAGTTGGATGTGGTCCTTACGGCTAAAGGGATCAAGGGGTATGGAGAGAAAGCAGGAATGGGGGACTGAGGTGAATGATCAGCCATGATCTTATTGAATGGTGGTGCAGGCTCGAAGGGCCGAATGGCCTACTCCTGCACCTATTCTCTATGTTTCTATGTGAATGGGCAAACACATGGCAGATGTAGTATAACGTGGATAAATGTGAAGTTATCTACTTTGGTGGGAAAAACATGAGGACAAAGTATTGTTTAAATGGTGACGGCTTGGGAAGTGTGGATGTACAGAGGGACCTGGGTGTCCTTGTACACCAGACATTGAAAACAAACATGGTGCAGCAAGCAGTTAGGGGCAAATGGGGTACGTTGGCCTACATTGCAAGAGGATTTGTGTACAGGAGCAAGGAGATGCCTTACTCCAGTTATACAGGGCATTGGTGAGACCGCACCAGGAGTATTGTGTGCAGTTTTGGTCTCCTTACCTAAGGAAGGATATACTTGCCATAGAGGGAGTGCAGTGAAGGTTCACCAGACTGATTCCTGGGATGGCAGGACTGTGGTATGAGGAGAGATTGGGTCGACTGGGCCTGTATTCACTGGAGTTTAGAAGAATGAGAGGGGATCTCATTGAAATGTATAAAATTGTGACGGGGTTGGACAGACTGGATCCGGGGAGGATGTTTCCCCCGGGGCTGGGAAGTCTAGAACAAGGGGTCACAGTCTCAGGATACGGGCTAGGAAATTTAGGACTGAGATGAGGAGAAATGTTCTCACTCAGAGGGTGGTGAACCTGTGGAATTCTCGACCACAGAAGGCTGTGGAGGCCAAGTCACTGAATATATTCAAGAGGGAGATCGATAGATTTCGAGACACAAAAGGCATCAAGGGGGCTGGAGAGAAAGTGGGAATATGGTGTGAGGATAGAGGATCAGCCGGGATCATATTGAATGGCCGACTCCTGCTCCGATTTTTTATTTCTACGAAAGTGAGGATTGGTCCAAATGTCACCAGGGGCCCCTTCCCTTCGAATCATGGCTCGCATTGCCCCAGTGGTCTCACTCGGTGTGGGACTGAGCCCCGGGGAGGGGGAGGGGGGCCCGGTGTGGGACTGAGCCCCGGGGAGGGGGAGGGGGGCCCGGTGTGGGACTGAGCCCTGGGGAGGGGGAGAGGGGCCCAGTGTGGGACTGAGCCCTGGGGAGGGGGACTTGATGTTTCACTGAGCCCTCTCACTGCTCCATGCCCCTCTCCTGATGCGGTGGATGTTAAAGATCCTATTCCTTGGAGAACAGGGTGTTGCTGGTGTTCCGGGCAAAACTCCTTCCTCAACCAACTGCCTCCCAATTGTGGGTTCAAGTCTCACTCCAGGAGCTTGAGCATTTCACTCGAGGCTAACACTCCAATGTCGTACTGAGGGAGCGCCGCACTGTCGGAGGGGCGGTACTGAGGGAGCACTGCACTGTCGGAGGGGCGGTACTGAGGGAGCACCGCACTGTCGGAGGGGCGGTACTGAGGGAGCACCGCACTGTCGGAGGGACAGTACTGAGGGAGCGCCGCACTGTCGGAGGGGCAGTACTGAGGGAGCGCCGCACTGTCGGAGGGGCACTACTGAGGGAGCACCGCACTGTCCGGAGGGGCGGTACTGAGGGAGCGCTGCACTGTCGGAGGGGCAGTACTGAGGGAGCGCCGCACTGTCGGAGGGACGGTACTGAGGGAGCGCTGCACTGTCCGAGGGGCAGTACTGAGGGAGCGCCGCACTGTCGGAGGGGCAGTACTGAGGGAGCGTCGCCCTGTCAGAGGGGCGGTACTGAGGGAGCGCCGCACTGTCGGAGGGGCGGTACTGAGGGAGTGACGCACTGTCGGAGGGGCAGTACTGAGGGAGCGCCGCACTGTCGGAGGGACGGTACTGAGGGAGCGCTGCACTGTCCGAGGGGCAGTACTGAGGGAGCGCCGCACTGTCGGAGGGGCAGTACTGAGGGAGCGTCGCCCTGTCAGAGGGGCGGTACTGAGGGAGCGCCGCACTGTCGGAGGGGCGGTACTGAGGGAGTGACGCACTGTCGGAGGGGCCATCTTTCGGATGAGACGTTAAACCGAGGCCCCGTCTGCCCTCTCGGGTGGGTGTAAAAGATCCCGGGGCTACTATTGGAAGAAGAGCAGGGGGAGTTCTCCCCGGTGTCCTGGGCCCAATATTTATCCCTCAACCAACATCACTAAAACAGATGATCTGGGTCATTATCATATCGCTGTGTGTGGGAGATAGGGAGGGGTTGTGGGGCTGGAGGAGGTTACAGAGAAAGGGAGGGGTGTAGATGCTGAAGCGGGTTACAGAGTCAGGGAGGGGTGTAGAGGCTGGAGGAAGTTACAGAGATAGGGAGGGGTGTAGGGGCTGGAGGAGGTTACGGAGATCGGGAGGTGTAGGGACTGGAGGGTGTTGCAGAGATAGGGAGGGGTGTAGGGGCTGGAGGAGGTTGCAGGGATAGGGAGAGGTATAGGGACTCAAGGAGGTTACAGAGATCAGGAGGGGTGTCGGGCTGGAGGAGGTTACAGAGTTAGGGATGGGCATAGGGGCTGGAGGTGGTTGCAGAGATAGGGAGGGGTATAGGGGCTGGAGGAGATCACAGAGATAAGAAGGGATGTAGGGGCTGGAGGTGGTTACAGAGATAGGGAGCGGTGTAGGGGCTGGAGGAGGTTACAGAGATAGGGAGGGGTGTCGGGGTTGGAGGAGGTTACAGAGATAGGGAGGGGTTGTGGGGCTGGAGGAGGTTACAGAGATAGGGAGGGGTTTAGGGGCTGGAGGAGGTTACAGATATAGGGAGGGGTGTAGGGGCTGGATGAGGTTACAGAGATAGGGAGGGGTGTAGGGGCCCGTGGAGGTTACAAGATAGGGAGGGGTGTAGGGACCCGTGGAGATTACAGAGATAGAGGGGTGTAGGAGCTGGAGGATGTTACAGAGATCGAGGGGTGTAGAGGCTGGAGGAAGTAACAGAGATATGGAGGGGTGAAGGGGCTGGAGGAGGTTACAGAGATAGGGAGGGTTATAGGGGCTGGAGGAGGTTACAGAGATAGGGAGGGGTGTAGGATCTGGTGGAGGAAGTTACAGAGATAGGGAGGGGTGTCGAAGTGGGAGGAGGTTACAGAGATATGGAGGGGTGTAGGGGCTGGAGGAGGTTACGGAGATCGGGAGGTGTAGGGACTGGAGGGTGTTGCAGAGATAGGGAGGGGTGTAGGGGCTGGAGGAGGTTGCAGGGATAGGGAGAGGTATAGGGACTCGAGGAGGTTACAGAGATCAGGAGGGGTGTTGGGCTGGAGGAGGTTACAGAGTTAGGGAGGGGCATAGGGCCATGAGGAGGTTACATAGATAGGGAGGGGTATAGGGGCTGGAGGAGATAACAGAGATAGGGAGCGGTGTAGGGGCTGGTGGAGAAAGTTACAGAGATCAGGAGGGGTGTAGAAGTGGGAGGAGGTTACAGAGATATGGAGGGGTGTAGGGGCTGAAGGTAGTTACAGAGATAGGGAGAGCAGGAGGTGCTGGAGGAGATTACAGAGATAGGGAAGGCAGTAGGGGCTGGAGGACGTTACAGTGATCGGGAGTGGTGTCGAGGGTTGGAGGACATTACAGAGATAGGGAGGGGTGTAGGGGCTGGAGGAGGCTATAGAGATAGGGAGGGGTGCAGGGGCTGGAGGAGGTTACAGAGATAGGGAGGTGTGTAGAGGCTGGAGGAGATTACAGAGATAGGGAGGGGTGTAGAGGCAGGAGGATATTACAGAGATAGTGAGGGGTGTAGGGGCTGGAGGAGGCTACAGAGATAGGCAGGGGTGTAGGGGCTGGAGGAGGTTACAGTGATAGGGAGGGCTGTAGGGGCTGGAGGAGGTTGCAGGGATAGTGAGAGGTATAGGGGCTGGAGGAGGTTACAGAGATCAGGAGGGGTGTAGGGCTGGAGGAGGTTACAGAGTTAGGGAGGGATATAGGTGCTGGAGGAGGTAACAGAGATAGGGAGGTGTGTAGAGGCTGGAGGAGATTACAGAAATAGGGAGGGGTTGTGGGGCTGGAGGATATTACAGAGAAAGGGAGGGGTTGTGGGGCTGGAGGAGGTTACAGAGATATGGAGGGGTTTAGGGGCTGGAGGAGGTTACAGAGATAGGGAGGGGTGTCGGGGCCCGTGGAGGTTACAAGATAGGGAGAGGTGTAGGGATACGTGGAGGTTACAGAGATCGAGGGGTGTTGAGGCTGGAGGAAGTAACAGAGATATGGAGGGGTGTAGGGGCTGGAGGAGGTTACAGAGATAGGGAGGGTTATAGGGGCTGGAGGAGGTTACAGAGCTAGGGAGGGGTGTAGGATCTGGTGGAGGAAGTTACAGAGATAGGCAGGGGTGTAAAAGCTGGAGGAGGTTACAGAGATATGGAGTTGTGTAGGGGCTGGAGGAGGTTACAGAGATATGGAGAGGTGTTGGGGCTGAAGGTGTTTACAGAGATGGGGAGGGCAATAAGGGCAGGAGGAGGTTACAGAGATAGGCAGAGGTGTTGGGGCTGGAGGACGTTACAGAGCTGTGGAGGGGTGTCGGGGCTGGAGAAGGTTACAGAGATATGGAGGGGTGTAGGGGCTGGAGGTGGTTGCAGGGATAGGGATGGGTGTAGAGCTCGAAGTTACAGAGATATGGAGTTGTGTAGGGGCTGGAGGAGGTTACAGAGATATGGAGAGGTGTTGGGGCTGAAGGTGTTTACAGAGATGGGGAGGGCAATAAGGGCAGGAGGAGGTTACAGAGATAGGCAGAGGTGTTGGGGCTGGAGGACGTTACAGAGCTGTGGAGGGGTGTCGGGGCTGGAGAAGGTTACAGAGATATGGAGGGGTGTAGGGGCTGGAGGTGGTTGCAGGGATAGGGATGGGTGTAGAGCTCGAAGTTACAGAGATAGGGAGGGGTGTAGAGCTGGAGGAGGCTACAGAGATAGGGAGGGGTGTAGGGGCTGGAGGAGGTTGCAGAGATCGGGAGGGCAGTAGAGGCTGGAGGAGGTTACAGAGATAGGGAGGGGTGTAGGGGCTGGAGGAGATTACAGAGATAGGGAGGGGTGTCGGGGCTGGAGGAGATTACAGAGATCGGGAGGGGTGTAGGGGCTGGAGGAGGTTACAGAGAAAGGGAGGGGTGTAGGGGCTGGAGGAGGTTACAGTGATAGGGAGGGCTGTAGGGGCTGGAGGAGGTTGCAGGGATAGTGAGAGGTATAGGGGCTGGAGGAGGTTACAGAGATCAGGAGGGGTGTAGGGCTGGAGGAGGTTACAGAGTTAGGGAGGGATATAGGTGCTGGAGGAGGTAACAGAGATAGGGAGGTGTGTAGAGGCTGGAGGAGATTACAGAAATAGGGAGGGGTTGTGGGGCTGGAGGATATTACAGAGAAAGGGAGGGGTTGTGGGGCTGGAGGAGGTTACAGAGATAGGGAGGGGTTTAGGGGCTGGAGGAGGTTACAGAGATAGGGAGGGGTGTCGGGGCCCGTGGAGGTTACAAGATAGGGAGAGGTGTAGGGATACGTGGAGGTTACAGAGATCGAGGGGTGTTGAGGCTGGAGGAAGTAACAGAGATATGGAGGGGTGTAGGGGCTGGAGGAGGTTACAGAGATAGGGAGGGTTATAGGGGCTGGAGGAGGTTACAGAGCTAGGGAGGGGTGTAGGATCTGGTGGAGGAAGTTACAGAGATAGGCAGGGGTGTAAAAGCTGGAGGAGGTTACAGAGATATGGAGTTGTGTAGCGGCTGGAGGAGGTTACAGAGATATGGAGAGGTGTTGGGGCTGAAGGTGTTTACAGAGATGGGGAGGGGTGTAGGGGCTGGAGGAGGTTACAGAGATAGGGAGTGCAGTAGGGGCTGGAGGAGGTTACAGAGACAGGGAGGTGTGTAGGGGCTGGAGGAGATTACAGAGATAGGGAGGGCAATAGGGGCAGGAGGAGGTTACAGAGATAGGCAGAGGTGTTGGGGCTGGAGGACGTTACAGAGCTGGGGAGGGGTGTCGGGGCTGGAGAAGGTTAGAGAGATATGGAGGGGTGTAGGGGCTGGAGGTGGTTGCAGGGATAGGGATGGGTGTAGAGCTCGAAGTTACAGAGATAGGGAGGGGTGTAGAGCTGGAGGAGGTTACAGAGATAGGGAGGGGTGTAGGGGCTGGAGGAGGTTGCAGAGATCGGGAGGGCAGTAGAGGCTGGAGGAGGTTACAGAGATAGGGAGGGGTGTAGGGGCTGGAGGAGATTACAGAGATAGGGAGGGGTGTCGGGGCTGGAGGAGATTACAGAGATCGGGAGGTGTGTGGGGGCTGGAGGAGGTTACAGAGATAGGGAGGGGTTGTGGGACTGGAGGAGGTTACAGAGATAGGGAGGGGTTTAGGGGCTGGAGGAGGTTACAGATATAGGGAGGGGTGTAGGGGCTGGATGAGGTTACAGAGATAGGGAGGGGTGTAGGGGCCCGTGGAGGTTACAAGATAGGGAGGGGTGTAGGGACCCGTGGAGATTACAGAGATAGAGGGGTGTAGGAGCTGGAGGGTGTTACAGAGATCGAGGGGTGTAGAGGCTGGAGGAAGTAACAGAGATATGGAGGGGTGAAGGGGCTGGAGGAGGTTACAGAGATAGGGAGGGTTATAGGGGCTGGAGGAGGTTACAGAGATAGGGAGGGGTGTAGGATCTGGTGGAGGAAGTTACAGAGATAGGGAGGGGTGTCGAAGTGGGAGGAGGTTACAGAGATATGGAGGGGTGTAGGGGCTGAAGGTAGTTACAGAGATAGGGAGGGCAGGAGATGCTGGAGGAGATTACAGAGATAGGGAAGGCAGTAGGGGCTGGAGGACGTTACAGTGATCGGGAGGGGTGCAGGGGCTGGAGAAAGTTACAGTGATAGGGAGGGGGCTGGAAGACATTACAGAGATAGGGAGGAGTGTAGGGGCTGGAGGAGGCTACAGAGATAGGAAGGGGTGCAGGAGCTGGAGGAGGTTACAGAGATAGGGAGGAGTGTAGGGGCTGGAGGTGGCTACAGAGATAGGAAGGGGTGCAGGGGCTGGAGGAGATTACAGAGATCGGGAGGTGTGTGGGGGCTGGAGGAGGTTACAGAGATAGGGAGGGGTTCTAGGTGCTGTGGCTGGTTATAGAGTCAGGGAGGGGTGTAGGGGCTGGAGGAAGTTACAGAGATAGGGAGGGGTGTAGGGGCTGGAGGAGGCTACAGAGATAGGGAGGGGTGTAGGGGCTGGAGGAGGTTGCAGAGATTGGGAGGGCAGTAGAGGCTGGAGGAGGTTACTGAGATAGGGAGGGGTGTAGGGGCTGGAGGAGATTACAGAGATAGGGAGGGGTGTCGGGGCTGGAGGAGATTACAGAGATCGGGAGGTGTGTGGGGGCTGGAGGTGGTTGCAGGGATAGGGATGGATGTAGAGCTCGAAGTTACAGAGATAGGGAGGGGTGTAGAGCTGGAGGAGGTTACAGAGATAGGGAGGGGTTCTAGGTGCTGTGGCTGGTTACAGAGTCAGGGAGGGGTGTAGGGGCTGGAGGAAGTTACAGAGATAGGGAGGGGTGTAGGGGCTGGAGGAGGCTACAGGGATAGGGAGGGGTGTAGGGGCTGGAGGGGGTTACAGAGATAGGGAGGGGTGTAGGGGCTGGAGGAGGTTACAGAGATATGGAGAGGTGCATGGGCTGAAGGTGGTTACAGAGACGGGGACGGATATAGGGGCTGGAGGAGGTTACAGAGGTAGGGAGGGGCGTAGGGGCTGGAGGAGGTTACAGAGATAGGGAGGGGTGTAGAAGCTGGAGGAGGTTACAGAGATAGGGAGGGGTGTAGGGGCTGGAGGAGGTGACAGAGATAGGGAGGAGTGTAGGGGCTAGGGGAGGTTACAGAGATAGGGAGGTGTGTCGGGTCTGGTGGAGGAAGTTACAGAGATCGGCATGGGTGTCGTGGCTGGAGGAGGTTGCAGAGATAGGGAGTGGTGTTGGAGCTGGAGGAGGTTGCAGAGATAGGGAGGGTTGTAGGGCTGGAGGAGGTTACAGAGATAAGGAGTGCAGTAGGGGCTGGAGGAGGTTGCAGAGACAGGGAGGTGTGTAGGGGCTGGAGGAGATTACAGAGATAGGGAGGGGTGTAGGGGCTGGAGGAGGTTACAGAGATAGGGAGGGGTGTAGGGGCTGGAGGGTGTTACAGAGATACGGAGGGGTGTAGGGGCTGGAGGAGGTTACAGAGATATGGAGGGTGTAGGGGCTGAAGGTGGTTACAGAGAGAGTGAGAGGTGTTGGGGCTGGAGGATACAGAGATAGGGAGGTGTGTCGGGGCTGGAGGATGGTACGGAGATCGTGAGGTGTTGGGACTGGAGGGTGTTGCAGAGATAGGGAGGGGTTTAGGGGCTAGAGGCAGTTACAGAGATAGGGAGGGGTGTAGGGGCTGGAGGAGGTTACAGAGATAGGGAGGGGCGTAGGGGCTGGAGGGTGTTACAGAGATACGGAGGAGTGTAGGGGCTGGAGGAGGTTACCGAGATATGGAGGGTGTAGGGGCTGAAGGTGGTTACAGAGAGAGTGAGAGGTGTTGGGGCTGGAGGAGGTTACAGAGATAGGGAGGGTTATAGGGGCTGGGGGAGGTGACAGAGATAGGGAGGGGTGTAGGGTCTAGAGGAGGTTACAGAGATAGTGAGGGGTGTAGGGGCTGGAGGAGGTTACAGAGATAGGGAGGGATGGAGCGGCTGGAGGAGGTTACAGAGATATGGAGAGGTGTAGGGTCTGGAGGAGGTTACAGAGATAGAGAGGGGTGTCGGGGCTGGAGGTGGTTGCAGAGATAGGGAGGGTGTAGTGGCTGGAGGAGGTTGCAGAGATAGGGAGGAGTGTAGGGGCTGGAGGAGGTTACAGAGATCAGGAGGGGTGTAGGGCTGGAGCAGGTTACAGAGTTAGGGCGGGGCGGAGGGGCTGGAGGAGGTTACAGAGATAGGGAGGGGTATAGGGGCTGGAGGAGGTTACAGAGATATGGAGGGGTAGGGAGGTGTTGCTACAGTTGTACAGGGCCTTGGTGAGGCCAGACCTGGAGTATTGTGTACAGTTTTGGTCTCCTAACCTGAGGAAGGACATTCTTGCTATTGAGGGAGTGCAGCGAAGGTTCACCAGACTGATTCCCGGGATGGCGGGACTGACCTATCAAGAAAGACTGGATCAACTGGGCTTGTATTCACTGGAGTTCAGAAGAATGAGAGGGGACCTCATAGAAACGTTTAAAATTCTGACGGGGTTAGGCAGGTTAGATGCAGGAAGAATGTTCCCAATGTTGGGGAAGTCCAGAACCAGAGGTCACAGTCTAAGGATAAGGGGTAAGCCAGTTAGGACCGAGATGAGGAGAAACTTCTTCACCCAGAGAGTGGTGAACCTGTGGAATTCTCCACCACAGAAAGTTGTTGAGGCCAATTCACTAAATATATTCAAAAAGGAGTTAGATGAAGTCCTTACTACTAGGGGGATCAAGGGGTATGGCGAGAAAGCAGGAATGGGGTACTGAAGTTGCATGTTCAGCCATGAACTCATTGAATGGCGGTGCAGGCTAGAAGGGCCGAATGGCCTACTCCTGCACCTATTTTCTATGTTTCTGATTCCCACGATTCTGGAGGTCAAGAGTCACCATGATATGCACAGAAGAGGAGACAGAGAGAGGGGGAGCAGAGAGGGACTGAAAGCGTGCGTGGCTGTGTGGTGTGTGCTTATTTGCCTGTTGTGGGAGGAACGACGGAGATTCACCAGCAGCAAGAAGCCTACTAAGCACCAAGAACGTTGTTGGCACCGAGTTTTTGTCCAACAAATAATAGCTAACATGGAAGGGATGGAGGAGGCCCTGGAGCTGGTAGCCAGGAACACTGGTGGCAGAGGGCTCCCAATGGTCCCGGAGCGTGGCACTGCCCCCCAAGGTGATGCACTCCCATTGCCAACCACACATGAGAGCCAGGGGCAACATCTTGCTTCTGGCTCAGAGCACGTTCCCACCTCGGGACCATCCTCTCACGTATCCGTCCAAGCAGCGTCTCGGCCGTCACCCAAAGGGTTGGTTTGTCCAGAAATACTGATGATTTCAGACTAATGTTTGATTTAAATGTTTTTTATTTAACAAAACCTTGCAGCACATTGGCTCAGATAGCTGCACCGTTACACGCTGGTGATACCTTAACATCAAAGGGTATAATTACACTTAACTTCAATCAACCTAAACTTTAACTGTCACCAAGGTGATGCCTACCATTGACGTATGACCTGCACACCCAGCAGTGTGTCAGCCTTGGAAATAACACCAACGTTCTTTCAGGCAAAGCGATCATTGATGAGCTCCTGACGTAAGGCTCTTGCAGCTATCATGCCACCATGGGCCCTTTCATTGGTCTACAGGGGGGCAGGGGCATGGCTTCAGCATCAGCCTGATTGTCTGGGCCGACGTCAGCGTCCGCCTCCTTGTCCTCCTCTTCCTCTCTCTGGTGAGGTGGACTGTCAGACTATCAGGCAATTCTTGTCCCCTCCTGATAGCCAAGTTGTGCAGCATGGAGCACACCACCACGAATTGAGCTACCTGCTCAGGGTGGTATTGGAGCTCGCCTCCTGAGTGGTCCAGGCATCTAAAGCGCTGCTTCAGCACTCCAATGGTTTTCTCTGGGATATTGCGAGTTGCTCTGTGGCTCTCGTTGTATCGCCTCTCGGCTTCGGTGTGGGTGTCACGCAGCGGGGTGTCATCAGCCAGGTGGCGAGGCCGTATCCTTTGTCACCAAGCATCCAGCATTGACCTTGTGGCTGATTGTTAAACAAGTCAGATACAGTGCTCTCACGCAGGATGTGCGCTTCATGGATGCTGCCCAGAGATTTAGCATTCACTGCCAGTATAACTTGCTGGTGGTTGACACGAGTTGGACATTCAGGGAATGGAATCCCTTGCGGTTCCTGAAAACCTCAGCATCCTGAAAAGGTGCCCGCATCGCGATGTGCGTACAGTCTATTGCTCCCTGCACCTTGGGGAAGTTTGCAATTCTGGAGGATCCTAGAGCCCTCTCACTCTGTGCCTCCCTGGTCATACGGAAGCTGATCAAGTCCCTCCTGTGTGTGTACAGGGCTTCAGTGACCTGTCTAATGCAGCGATGTGTGGCATGCTGAGAAAGCCCGCAAATGTCGCCAGCTGAGGCCTGAAAAGAACCCGAGGTGTAGAACGACAGTGCCGCGGTGACTTTGACCTCGACGGACAGTGCAGTACTGATGGTGCTGGCAGGCTGCGGATCTGCCCTTATCAGCTGGCATACCTCAGTGATAACCTCTTTGTGGAAGCACAGTCTCCGAAGGCAGGTGGTGTTGGGCAAGTTGAAGGAAGACTGTTTCTCCTTGTACTTGTGGGAGATGGAACGTCTGGTCCTCCTCATCAGTCTGTCACTTCGTACATTGGGCACATACTGCTGTGCAGCGTTCCTTCGGTGATCTCGAGTCTGCTGCATGTATTTGGTCACCAAGAGAGGGCGAGAAAGGACAGGCCCCATTGCAGTAGTTCTGTTTTCCACCGATTGGCCCCAAACAAGGAATGTCCTGACAAACACACCTCTTCAATTCCAATCGGTCACAGTGTGGTCAAGATGTTTTTAGAGATGCTCAGATCAACTCCAACGCCCTGCAGGGTACGTCCGTACTCCGCCAAGGCTGAAGCACAGCGGCCTTTTAAAGGTCGCAACATGTGATCGAGAACATGGCGTCCATAACGCTGTGATTTGTTCCGGTTAGCTCCATTCTTTGTGGGCGCTTTTTTGAGCGAGCGATAGTGTGGGTGAAATGTGAGGTGGTGAAATTGACAATGGGCGATCTCCATGGCCGCTAGTTTGGGTAAATATGCTCCTTACGACAAAAAACAATCAGCGGGCGTTAATATTGAATCTCGCCGTTAATTCCGTGTGGAAAGTAATGCTGGGTTGAAGTTGCCCGTTCTGCTGAATCCACCCCCAAAAAAGTGGGCGGGGGGAGATATTTTTTCTCGGCGTTAAGCACACGGGGAAAATAACGTTCGACGCTAAGTCTCCAAAAAATGCCCGTTTCCATATTGTGCCAAAATGGGCGACATCTGGGCATTATACGTCATCTCAGCGGTAAAATGGGCGTTAAGCATGGCAAAAAAAAAGTGGAGGTTCTCGCCCATTGAGTCTTATCAAGCAGCTGGTTTGCAGCACTGGGGAGAGCCGGGGGCTGGGGGCCAGACTGATTCGCACCGACTCACTCTGAAGTCAGGGAGCGAGCAGTGGGACAGAGGCGGGGAACGGGGCTCCAGAAAGTGAGGGAGGGGTTTGGAGCGAAGGTGGAGGGGTGAGCGAGGGAAAGGTGGCAGTGAGGATGTGGGTGGTGTTGCGGGTGGCAGACAGCGTAATGGGGAGGGGGATAGGAACAGAGAAAATAGGTGCAGGAGTCGGGCCTTCGAGCCTGCACCGCCATTCAATATGATCATGGCTGAGGCTGTGAGCAGGGGGCTGGGGAGGGGGAGGTTGGGGGAAGAGGGTGTGGGGTGCGTGGGGGGGCTGAGTGAGGGTGAGGGAGGGGCCTCCCACTGACGGCCCTCCTCCCTCTCTCAGTGACATCACCTGTTGTCTGTAACCTGGCTTCCTGTGTGTGTGGGGGGGGGGGGGAGGTCAGAGGTCAGAGGCAACAAGGGGACATTGTGAGATCAGCGCCGTTGCCCCCGGCGACAGGCCCAGTGTAGAGGGGCAGGTGGGGGTGTGGGCCCATACAGACGGTGACACTCGAGGGAGAGAGAGGGAGGCTGCAAACAGGAAGAAAAGCGTGCTGATCGTGTTGCTCAGAGCAGACCCAAGAAGCCCACCCCCGGACCCCCTCAGTCCGTGCCCTCGCTGTGTAGAATGAGCAAATCCTCCCCCACTGCCCCCCAGGGGCCCCCCGCCTGCACAGAAGACTTCACCGAGACGGCGGCCGTGGTGATGGACAACGGCACCGGCTATACCAAGGCTGGCTTTGCCGGCGACGACAAGCCCAGCGTGGTGGTCCACTCCCTGGTGGGCATCCCCAACCAAACGGACAACGACCCGCGCAAGGGGCCCGACTACTACATCGGCAGCGCCATCCCCAGTGACCCGTGGATCACCAAGACCCAGGTGGTCACCAAAGGCATCGTGACAGACTGGGACGCTCTGGAGATGCTCATGCACCACGTCTTCTACCATGAGCTGCGGGTGGCCCCTGAGGATCAGGCGGTGCTGCTCTCCGACAGCCCGCTGTCGCCCACCGCCAACCGGGAGAAGTCGGCCGAGCTGCTGTTCGAGAACTTCGGGGTGCCGGCCATGTACGTGGCCCACCAGAGCGTGCTGTCGCTGTACTCCACCGGGAGGATCAACGGCCTGATCATCGAGTCGGGCCTGGGGGTCTCCTGCACGGCGCCCATCTACAACGGCTACACATTGCCCCATGCCACCTACCGCCTGGACCTGGCTGGGGGCAGGCTGAGCGAGTACATGGCCAAGCTGCTGGAGGACTGCGGCAACACCTTCAGCCCCGAGGAGATGCACATCGTGCACAACATCAAGGAGACCTGCTGCTACGTGGCGCAGGACTTCAACAAGGAGATGGTGGCCAACGAGAGCGACTACCTGACCGACTACAAGCTTCCCGACGGACACATCATCACCATCGGCAACCAGCGCTTCCGCTGCCCCGAGTCGCTGTTCAAGCCCGAGGCGGTGGGGCTGACTGACCCCGGCCTCCACGTGCTGGCCATGAAGAGCCTGAAGAAGTGCAAGGCCAAGCACCGGCCCGAGCTGTTCAACAACATCGTGCTGTCGGGCGGCTCCTCCATGTTCCCCGGCCTCGCCGAGCGCATCCAGAAGGAGATGGGCGAGCTGGTGCCCAGCCGCTTCAAGCTCAACGTCTACGCCTCGCCCCAGCGCAAGTTCTCGGTGTGGATTGGGGGCTCCATCACGGCCAGCCTCAACACCTTCCGGTCCATGTGGGTGTGTCGCAAGGACTACGACGAGAAAGGTCCGGCGATTGTCCATCGCAAGTGTTTCTGAGCGATTGGCGGAACGTGTGCGTGCACACGCCAGTGTGTATGGCCAGCGAGTGCTGACATTCTGATAAATAAACAGAATTAAAAACTCCCACCCTGGTCTCGCTGGCCCCTCATTGCACGGGACGGCAGGGAACCAAATCGTCATGCTTCCACACTTGCCGACGACCCAAAACTGGCTGGGGTTGTGAGTCGGGACGAGGATGTAAAGACACAGCGGGTCGACAGAGTGAACCTGTCGAATTCACTGCCACAGAAAGTTGTTGAGGCCAGTTCGTTAGACAGATTCAAAAGGGAGTTGGATGTGGTCCTTACGGCTAAAGGGATCAAGGGGTATGGAGAGAAAGCAGGAATGGGGGACTGAGGTGAATGATCAGCCATGATCTTATTGAATGGTGGTGCAGGCTCGAAGGGCCGAATGGCCTACTCCTGCACCTATTCTCTATGTTTCTATGTGAATGGGCAAACACATGGCAGATGTAGTATAACGTGGATAAATGTGAAGTTATCTACTTTGGTGGGAAAAACATGAGGACAAAGTATTGTTTAAATGGTGACGGCTTGGGAAGTGTGGATGTACAGAGGGACCTGGGGGTCCTTGTACACCAGACATTGAAAACAGACATGGTGCAGCAAGCAGTTAGGGGCAAATGGGGTACGTTGGCCCACATTGCAAGAGGATTTGTGTACAGGAGCAAGGATGCCTTACTCCAGTTATACAGGGCCTTGGTGAGACCGCACCTGGAGTATTGTGAGCAGTTTGGGTCTCCTTACCTAAGGAAGGATATACTTGCCATAGAGGGAGTGCAGCGAAGGTTCACCAGACTGATTCCTGGGATGGCAGGACTGTCGTATGAGGAGAGATTGGGTCGACTGGGCCTGTATTCACTGGAGTTTAGAAGAATGAGACGGGATCTCATTGAAATGTATAAAATTGTGACGGGGTTGGAGACTGGATGCGGGGAGGATGTTTCCCCGGGGCTGGGAAGTCTAGAACAAGGGGTCACAGTCTCAGGATACGGGCTAGGAAATTTAGGACTGAGATGAGGAGAAATGTTCTCACTCAGAGGGAGGTGAACCTGTGGAATTCTCGACCACAGAAGGCTGTGGAGGCCAAGTCACTGAATATATTTAAGAGGGAGATCGATAGATTTCGAGACACAAAAGACATCAAGGGGTCTGGAGAAAAAGTGGGAATATGGTGTGAGGATAGAGGATCAGCCGGGATCATATTGAATGGCGGAGCAGAATCGAGGGGCCAAATGGCCGACTCCTGCTCCGATTTTTTATTTCTACGAAAGTGAGGAGTGGTCCAAATGTCACCAGGGGCCCCTTCCCTTCGAATCATGGCTCGCATTGCCCCAGTGGTCTCACTCGGTGTGGGACTGAGCCCCGGGGAGGGGGAGGGGGGCCCGGTGTGGGACTGAGCCCCGGGGAGGGGGAGGGGGGCCCGGTGTGGGACTGAGCCCCGGGGAGGGGGAGGGGGGCCCGGTGTGGGACTGAGCCCCGGGGAGGGGGAGGTGGGCCCGGTGTGGGACTGAGCCCCGGGGAGGGGGAGGGGGGCCCGGTGTGGGACTGAGCCCCGGGGAGGGGGAGGGGGGCCCGGTGTGGGACTGAGCCCCGGGGAGGGGGAGGGGGAGGGGGGCCCGGTGTGGGACTGAGCCCCGGGGAGGGGGAGGGGGGCCCGGTGTGGGACTGAGCCCTGGGGAGGGGGAGGGGCGCCCGGTGTGGGACTGAGCCCCGGGGAGGGGGAGGGGGAGGGGGGCCCGGTGTGGGACTGAGCCCCGGGGAGGGGGGCCCGGTGTGGGACTGGGCCCTGGGGAGGGGGAGGGGGAGGGGGGCCCGGTGTGGGACTGAGCCCCGGGGAGGGGGAGGGGGGCCCGGTGTGAGACTGAGCCCCGGGGAGGGGGACGATGGCCCGGTGTGGGACTGAGCCCTGGGGACGATGGCCCGGTGTGAGACTGAGCCCCGGGGAGGGGGAGGGTGGCCCGGTGTGGGACTGAGCCCCGGGGAGGGGGAGGGGGGCCCGGTGTGAGACTGAGCCCTGGGGAGGGGGAGGGGGGCCCGGTGTGGGACTGAGCCCCGGGGAGGGGGAGGGTGGCCCGGTGTGGGACTGAGCCCCGGGGAGGGGGAGGGGGGCCCGGTGTGGGACTGAGCCCTGGGGAGGGGGACTTGGTGTTTCACTGAGCCCTCTCACTGCTCCACACCCCTCTCCTGATGCGGTGGATGTAAAACATCCTATTCCTTGGAGAACAGGGTGTTGCTGGTGTTCCGGGCAAAACTCCTTCCTCAACCAACTGCCTCCCAATTGTGGGTTCAAGCCCCACTCCAGGAGCTTGAGCATTTCACTCGAGGCTAACACTCCAATGTCGTACTGAGGGACCGCTGCATTGTCGGAGGGGCAGCACTGAGGGAGCGACGCACTGTCGCAGGGGCAGTGCTGATGGAGCACCGCACTGTCGGAGGGGCAGTACTGAGGGAGCGCCGCACTGTCGGAGGGACAGTACTGAGGGAGCGCTGCACTGTCGGAGGGGCAGTACTGAGGGAGCGCCGCACTGTCGGAGGGGCAGTACTGAGGGAGCACCACACTGTCGGAGGGACGGTACTGAGGGAGTGCCGCACTGTCGGAGGCGCAGTACTGAGGGAACGCCACACTGTCGGAGGGGCAGTACTGAGGGAGCGCCGCACTGTCGGAGGGGCGGTACTGAGGGAGCGCCGCACTGTCGGAGGGGCAGTACTGAGGGAGCGCCGCACTGTCGGAGGGGCAGTACTGAGGGAGCACCACACTGTCGGAGGGACGGTACTGAGGGAGTGCCGCACTGTCGGAGGCGCAGTACTGAGGGAGCGCCACACTGTCGGAGGGGCAGTACTGAGGGAGCGCCGCACTGTCGGAGGGGCAGTACTGAGGGAGCGCTGCACTGTCGGAGGGACAGTACTGAGGGAGCGCCGCACTGTCGGAGGGACAGTACTGAGGGAGCACCGCACTGTCGGAGGGACAGTACTGAGTGAGCACCACACTGTCGGAGTGACGGTACTGAGGGAGCGCTGCACTGTCGGAGGGGCAGTACTGAGGGAGCGCCGCACTGTCGGAGGGACAGTACTGAGGGAGCGCTGCACTGTCGGTGGGGCAGTACTGAGGGAGCGCCGCACTGTCGGAGGGGCAGTACTGAGGGAGCACCACACTGTCGGAGGGGCAGTACTGAAGGAGCGCCGCACTGTCGGAGGGGCAGTACTGAGGGAGCGCCGCACTGTCGGAGGGGCTGTACTGAGGGATCGCCGCACTGTCGGAGGGCCGGTACTGAGCGAGCGACGCACTGTCGGAGGGGCCATCTTTCGGATGAGACGTTAAACCGAGGCCCCGTCTGCCCTCTCGGGTGGATGTAAAAGATCCCGGGGCTACTATTGGAAGAAGAGCAGGGGGAGTTCTCCCCGGTGTCCTGGGCCCAATATTTATCCCTCAACCAACATCACTAAAACAGATGATCTGGGTCATTATCACATTGCTGTGTGTGGGAGATAGGGAGGGGTTGTGGGGCTGGAGGAGGTTACGGATATCGGGAGGTGCAGGGACTCGAGGGTGTTGCAGAGATAAGGAGGGGTGTAGGGGCTGGAGGAGGTTGCAGGGATAGGGAGAGGTATAGGGGCTCGAGGAGGTTACAGAGATCAGGAGGGGTGTAGGGCTGGAGGAGGTTACAGAGTTAGGGAGGTGCGTAGGGGCTGGAGGAGGTTACAGAGATAGGGAGTGGTGTGGGGGCCCATGGAGGTTACAAGATAGGGAGGGGAGTAGGGACACGTGGAGGTTACAGAGATAGAGGGGTGTAGGGGCTGGAGGGTGTTACAGAGATCGAGGGGTGCAGGGGCTGGAGGAAGTAACAGATATATGGAGGGGTGTAGGGGCTGGAGGAGGTTACAGAGATAGGGAGGGTTATAGGGGTTGGAGGAGGTTACAGAGCTAGGGAGGGGTGTAGAAGCTGGAGGAGGTTACAGAGATAGGGAGGGGTGTAGGGGCTGGAGGAGGTTACAGAGATAGGGAGGGGTGTCGGGGCTGAAGGTGGTTACAGAGATAGGGAGGGGTGTAGGGGCTGGAGGAGGTTACAGTGATAGGGAGGGGTGTAGGGGCTGAAGGTTGATACAGAGATAGGGAGGTGTGTAGAGGCTGGAGGAGGTTACAGAGATAGGGAGGGGTGTAGGGGCTGGAGGTGGTTACAGAGATAGGGAGGGGTGGAGGGTCTAGAGGAGGTTACAGAGATAGGGAGGGGTGTAGGGGCTGGAGGTGGTTACAGAGATAGGGAGGGGTGGAGGGTCTAGAGGAGGTTACAGAGATAGGGAGGGGTGCAGAGCTGGAGGAGGTTACAGAGATAGGGAGGGAGCTGGAGGATATTACAGAGATCGGGAGGGCAGTAGGGGCTGGAGGAGCTTTCAGTGATAGGGAGGGGTGTGGGGGCTGGAGCAGGTTACAGAGATAGGGAGGGGTGTAGGGGCTGGAGGAGGTTACAGAGATAGGGAGAGGTGTAGGGGATGGAGGAGGTTACAGAGAAAGGGAGGGGTGCAGGGGCTGGAGGAGGTTACAGAGATCGGGAGGTGTGTAGGGGCTGGAGGAGGTTACAGAGATAGGGAGGGGTGTCGGGTCTGGAGCAGGTTACAGAGATAGGGAGGGGTGTAGGGGCTGGAGGTGGTTACAGAGATAGGGAGGGGTGTGGGGACTGGAGGAAGTAACAGAGATCGGGAGGGGTGTAAGGGCTGGAGGGGGCTACAGAGATCGGGAGAGGTGTAGGGGCTGGAGGGTGTTGCATAGATACGGCGGGTGTAGGGGCTGGAGGAGGTTACAGAGATTGGAAAAGGAATAGGGGTTGGAGGAGGTTACAGAGATAGGGAGGGGTGCAGGGGCTGGAGGAGGGAACAGAGATCGAGAGGGGTGTAAGGGCTGGAGGGGGTTACAGAGATAGGGAGGGGTGTAGGGGCTGGAGCGGGTTACAGAGTCAGGGAGGGGTGTAGGGGCTGGAGGAAGTTACAGAGATAGGGAGGGGTGTAGGGGCTGGAGGAGGTTACGGAGATAGGGAGGGGTGTAGGGACTCGAGGAGATTACAGAGATCGGCAGGGGTGTAGGGGCTGGAGGAGGGAACAGAGATCGAGAGGGGTGTAAGGGCTGGAGGGGGTTACAGAGATAGGGAGGGGTGTAGGGGCTGGAGCGGGTTACAGAGTCAGGGAGGGGTGTAGGGGCTGGAGGAAGTTACAGAGATAGGGAGGGGTGTAGGGGCTGGAGGAGGTTACGGAGATAGGGAGGGGTGTAGGGACTCGAGCAGATTACAGAGATCGGCAGGGGTGTAGGGGCTGGAGGAGGTTGGAGAGATAGGGAGGTGTGTAGGGGCTGGAGGAGGTTACAGAGATAGGGAGGGGTGTCAGGGCTGGAGGAGGTTACGGAGATAGGTCGGTGTCGGGGCTGGAGAGTATGATAGAGATATGGAGGGGTGTAAGGGCTGAAGGTGGTTACAGAGATGGGGAGGGGTTTAAGGGCTGGAGAGGTTACAGAGATAGGGAGGGGTGTAGGGGCTGAAGGTGGTTACAGAGAGAGTGAGAAGTGTAGGGGCTGGAGGAGATTACAGAGATAGGGAGGGTTATAGGGGCTGGGAGATGTTACAGAGATCAGGAGGGGTGTAGGCCCTGGTGGAGGAAGTTACAGAGATCAGGAGGGGTGTAGAAGCTGGAGGAGGTTACAGAGATAGGGAGGGGTGTCGGGGCTGGAGGAGGTTACAGAGATAGGGAGGGATGTAGGGGCTGGAGGAGGTTACAGAGATATGGAGGGGTGTAGGGGCTAGAGGAGGTTACAGAGTTAGGGAGGGGCCTAGGGGCTGGATGAGGTTACAGAGATAGGAAGGGGTGTAGGGGCTGGAGGAGGTTACAGAGATAGGAAGGGGTGTAGGGGCTGGAGGAGGTTACAGAGATAGGGAGGGGTTGTGGGGCTGGAGGAGGTTACAGAGATAGGGAGGGGTGTCGGGGCTGGAGCGTGTTACAGAGATGGGGAGGGGTGTCGGGGCTGGAGGAGGTTACAGAGATAGGGAGGGGTGCAGGGGCTGGAGGAGGTTACAGAGATAGGGAGGGGTGTAGGGGCTGGAGGGTGTTGCAGAGATAGGGAGGGGTGTAGGGGCTGGAGGAGGTTACAGAGATAGGGAGGGGTGTAGGGGCTGGAGGAGGTTACAGAGATCGGGAGGGGTGTCGGGGCTGGAGGAGGTTACAGAGATAGGGAGGGGTGTAGGGGCTGAAGGTTGATACAGAGATAGGGAGGTGTGTAGAGGCTGGAGGAGGTTACAGAGATAGGGAGAGGTTGTGGGGCTGGAGGATGTTAGAGAAAGGGAGGGGTGTCGGGGCTGGAGGAGGTTACAGAGATAGGGAGGGGTGTAGGGGCTGGAGGAGGTTACAGAGATATAGAGGGGTGTCGGGGCTGAAGGTGGTTACAGAGATAGGGAGGGGTGTAGGGGCTGGAGGTGGTTACAGAGATAGGGAAGGGTGAAGGGGCTGGAGGAGGTTATGGAGATCGGGAGATGGAGGGACTGGAGGGTGTTACAGATATAGGGAGGGGTGTCGGGTCTGGAGGAGGTTACGGAGAAAGGGAGGGGTGTAGGGGCTGGAGGAGGTTGCAACGATAGGGAGGTGTGTAGGGGCTGGAGGAGGTTACAGAGATCGGGCGGGGTGTCGGGGCTGGAGGAGGTTACGGAGATCGGTCGGTGTAGGGGCTGGAGAGTATGATAGAGATATGGAGGGGTGTAAGGGCTGAAGGTGGTTACAGAGATGGGGAGGGGTTTTAAGGGCTGGAGAGGTTACAGAGATAGGGTGGGGTGTAGGGGCTGAAGGTGGTTACAGAGAGAGTGAGAAGTGTAGGGGCTGGAGGAGATTACAGAGATAGGGAGGGTTATAGGGGCTGGGGGATGTTACAGAGATAGGGAGGGGTGTAGGCCCTGGTGGAGGTTACAGAGATAGGGAGGGGTGCAGGGTCTCGAGGAGGTTACAGAGATCGGGAGGGATGTAGGGGCTGGAGGAGGTTACAGAGATATGGAGAGGTGCAGGGGCTGGAGGAGGTTACAGAGATAGGAAGGGGTGTAGGGGCTGGAGGAGGTTACAGAGATAGGGAGGTGTTGTGGGGCTGGAGGAGGTTACAGAGATAGGGAGGGGTGCAGGGGCTGGAGGAGGTTACAGAGATAGGGAGGGGTATAGGGGCTGGAGGGTGTTACAGAGATAGGGAGGGGTGTAGGAGCTGGAGGAGGTTACAGAGATAGGGAGGGGTGCAGGGGCTGGAGGAGGTTACAGAGATAGGGAGGGGTTTAGAGGCTGGAGGAGGTTACAGTGATAGGGAGGGGCGTAGGGGCTGGAGGAGGTTACAGATATATGGAGGGGTGTAGGAGCTGGAGGAGGTTACAGAGATAGGGAGGGGTGTAGGAGCTGGAGGAGGTTACAGAGATAGGGAGGGGTGCAGGGGCTGGAGGAGGTTACAGAGATAGGGAGGGGTTTAGAGGCTGGAGGAGGTTACAGTGATAGGGAGGGGCATAGGGGCTGGAGGAGGTTACAGAGATAGCGAGGGGCGTAGGGGCTGGAGGAGGTTACAGAGATAGGGAGGGGCATAGGGGCTGGAGGAGGTTACAGAGATAGGGAGGGTGGTGGGGCTGGAGGAGGATACAGAGATAGGGAGGGGCATAGGGGCTGGAGGAGGTTACAGAGATAGCGAGGGGTGTAGGGGCTGGAGGAGGTTACAGAGATAGGGAGGGGTATAGGGGCTGGAGGAGGATACAGAGATAGGGCAGGGTATAGGGGCTGGAGGAGGTTACAGAGATAGGGAGGGGTGTAGGGGCTGGAGGGTGTTACAGAGATAGGGAGGGGTGTAGGGGCTGGAGGATGTTACTGAGATAGGGAGGGGTGTAGGGGCTGGAGGGTGTTACAGAGATAGGGAGGGGAGTCGAGTTTTGGCTGAGCTCAGGTTTGCAGAGGGACGAAGTGTGGAGGCCGGCCAGGAGTGCGTTGGAATAGTCGGAGTTGGAGTTAAGAACGACATGAGTGAGGGTTTGAGCAACGGATGAGCTGAGGCGGAGGGGCTGCCCATACCCAGCACTGCTGTCCATGCCCCTCACCAATGAGCCTCGCCTTGTCTCACGTCTGGCCCAGCGGCCTTGTGGGACTGTTCGATTGACTCAATCACCTCCCTGTCTGCAACAGAAGCTTCACAGGGCATGGCCCTTAGCCCCAAATAGATCTCACCCCCACCCAACGTCTTTCACTGTCCCTCCCACCCCAGTGGGTGATAGAGGCCGTTCTGCACCAAAGGCTTTCTCTGCCGCGCCGAGGCGGAACTCCCCGTTTACCGCCACGGCTGGGCTGGATTTGGTGACTTCCATCTGATCAGCCAGACTTCCAACACATGCCTTGTGAGGCCCTCTCCCCCTGAGGGCCCTGTTGGCGAGAGCCTGAATCACAGGCCCCGTGGGCAAGAGCCTGAACCACAGGCCCTGTGGACAAGAGCCTGAACCACAGGCACCGTGGGCGAGAGCCTGAACCACAGGCCGCTTGGGCGAGATCCTGAATCACAGGCCCCACAGGCGAGAGCCTGCACCACAGGCCCCTGAATCACAGGCCCCACGGGTCGGGAGCCTGAATCACAGGCCCCGTGGGCGAGAGCCTGAACCACAGGCCCCGTGGGCGAGAGCCTGAACCACAGGCCCCGTGGGTGAGAGCCTGAATCACAGGCCTCTCCATGGCTGAGAGAATCAGGGAGGAGCTGAGACCTTAGGCTAGAAGCTCCACTTTTGAGCTTGGCGCGCAAAAATGGGCGTTATTTCCGGCATGGGCGAGAGGGTTTTCAGATCGCCAGCTTCCCGACCATTCTCAAAACACCGAGTTTACATTTTTGAAAATGGGCGTTACCGCAAGCGATATCAAATGGGTGTTAGCGTTAACATTTTTTTGACGTTCTGCCGTAAAGTGTCGCCGTCCTTAGCAACGGCATGGCAACGCTCGATTCTGTGCTGGGGCCCCAGCTGTTTACACTGTACATTAATGATTTAGACGAGGGGATTAAATGTAGTATCTCCAAATTTGCAGATGACACTAAGTTGGGTGGCAGTGTGAGCTGCGAGGAGGATGCTATGAGGCTGCAGAGCGACTTGGATAGGTTAGGTGAGTGGGCAAATGCATGGCAGATGAAGTATAATGTGGATAAATGTGAGGTTATCCACTTTGGTGGTAAAAACAGAGAGACAGACTATTATCTGAATGGTGACAGATTAGGAAAAGGGGAGGTGCAACGAGACCTGGGTGTCATGGTACATCAGTTATTGAAGGTTGGCATGCAGGTACAGCAGGCGGTTAAGAAAGCAAATGGCATGTTGGCCTTCATAGCGAGGAGATTTGAGTACAGGGGCAGGGAGGTGTTGCTACAGTTGTACAGGGCCTTGGTGAGGCCTCACCTGGAGTATTGTGTACAGTTTTGGTCTCCTAACCTGAGGAAGGACATTCTTGCTATTGAGGCAGTGCAGCGAAGGTTCACCAGACTGATTCCCGGGATTGCGGGACTGACCTATCAAGAAAGACTGGATCAACTGGGCTTGTATTCACTGGAGTTCAGAAGAATGAGAGGGGACCTCATAGAAACGTTTAAAATTCTGACGGGTTTAGACAGGTTAGATGCAGGAAGAATGTTCCCGATCTTGGGGAAGTCCAGAACCAGGGGACACAGTCTAAGGATAAGGGGTAAGCCATTTAGGACCGAGATGAGGAGGAATTTCTTCACCCAGAGAGTGGGGAACCTGTGGAATTCTCTACCACAGAAAGTTGTTGAGGCCAATTCACTAAATATATTCAAAAAGGAGTTAGATGTGGTCCTTACTACTAGGGGGAATCAAGGAGTATGGCGAGAAAGCAGGAATGGGGTACTGAGGGACCGCCGCACTGTCGGAGGGGCAGTACTGAGGGAGCACCGCACTGTCGGAGGGGCAGTACTGAGGGAGTGCTGTACTGTCGGAGGGGCAGTAGTGAGGGAGCAGCGCACTGTCGGAGGGACAGTACTGAGGGAGCGCCGCACTGTCGGAGGGACGGTACTGAGGGAGCGCCGCACTGTCGGAGGGGCGGTACTGAGGGAGCACCGCACTGTCGGAGGGGCGGTACTGAGGGAGCACCGCACTGTCGGAGGGGCGGTACTGAGGGAGCACCGCACTGTCGGAGGGGCAGTACTGAGGGAGTGCCGCACTGTCGGAGGGGCGGTACTGAGGGAGTGCCGCACTGTCGGAGGGGCGGTACTGAGGGAGCACCCCACTTTCAAAGGGGCAGTACTGAGGGAGCGCCACACTGTCGGAGGGGCAGTACTGAGGGAGCGCCGCACTATCGGAGGGACAGTAATGAGGGAGCGCCGCACTGTCGGAGCGGCAGTGCTGAGGGAGTGCCGCACTGTCGGAGGGGCAGTACTGAGGGAGTGCTGCACTGTCGGAGGGGCAGTACTGAGGGAGCGCCGCACTATCGGAGGGACAGTAATGAGGGAGCGCCGCACTGTCGGAGCGGCAGTACTGAGGGAGTGCCGCACTGTCGGAGGGGCAGTACTGAGGGAGCGCCGCACTGTCGGAGGGGCAGTACTGAGGGAGCGCCGCACTGTCGGAGGGGCAGTACTGAGGGAGCGCCGCACTGTCGGAGCGGCAGTACTGAGGGAGCGCCGCACTGTCGGAGGGGCAGTACTGAGGGAGCGCCGCACTGTCGGAGGGGCAGTACTGAGGGAGCGGCGCACTGTCGGAGGGACAGTACTGAGGGAGCGCCGCACTGTCGGAGGGGCAGTACTGAGGGAGCAGTGCATTGTCGGAGGGGCAGTACTATGGGAGCCCCGCACTGTCGGAGGGACAGTACTCAGGATGAGACATTAAACTGCTCAGATGGACATAAAAGATCCCGGGGCCACTATTGGAAGGGGAGGGGAGTTCTCTCCGGTGTCCTGGGGCCAATATTCACCACTCAATCAACATCGCTAAAACAGATTCTCTGCTCATTATCACGTGGCTGTGTGTGGGAGCTTGCTGTGCGCACATTGAGCTGCCGCGTTTCCCACATTACAACAGCGACCACACTTGAAGGACGTCATTGGCTGCAAAGTGCTTTGGGACATCTGGTGGTCATGAAAGGCGCTGTAGAAATACAAGTCTGTCTTCCATACCTCGGGGTTCAATTTGTTTGTCGTGGCAAGGCTGGAATTTACCCAGACCGAGTTATCCTGGGGGCGGTCAGTCTCGACTCAAAGTGGTGCGGAGTCACGTAGAGGCCACACTGGGCCGGGGGCAGGACATTCCAGGAGTTTACAATCAGCAGCTTCAGGGACATCTTCCCACGCCAGCCGCTGAGATCGTCACGAATCACTCCTTGCCCTCATGGGATTCGAACTCCCTCTGTGTCGCTGGTGCATTCCCAGACTCTGCAGTGTTTGGGGGGGGAGGCACTGCTCTGTGGGGTCAGGAGGGTGGGGGTCTGTGGGTGGGGGTCTGGGTCTGTGCGTGGGGGTGTGGGTCTGTGCGTGGGGGTGTGGGTCTGTGCGTGGGGGTGTGGGTCTGTGCGTGGGGGTGTGGGTCTGTGGGTGGGGTTGGGCCCTTGGGTGCCTCACCCACCCAATTTATTTTCAAAGACAAGATTTGGGGACAAGAGGTCGGGTACTTTGGTTCCAGTGCTGGGGGAGGTCCCTCTCCTGGTCCCAAACTTTATCAATCCAGTCGTAGCCAGAGAATGCCCTCTCTCCCGCCCCTGCACCGTTACCTCTGCTGCCCCACAAGGATCGAGCCCTGGCTCCCTCCTGCTCCTCATCTCCAGGCTGCCCCTCGGCAACATCGTGGGGAACATGTCAGGTTTCACAAGTTCACCTCCCTCTCTCTCCATCCCTCCCCCCTCGCTGACTGCCCCCAGCTCTCCCTCACCTCCCCCTCTCTCCATCCCTCCCCCCTCGCTGACTGCCCCCAGCTCTCCCTCACCTCCCTCTCTCTCCATCCCTCCCCCCTCGCTGACTGCCCCCAGCTCTCCCTCACCTCCCTCTCTCTCCATCCCTCCCCCCTCGCTGACTGCCCCCAGCTCTCCCTCACCTCCCTCTCTCTCCATCCCTCCCCCCTCGCTGACTGCCCCCAGCTCTCCCTCACCTCCCTCTCTCTGTATCCCTCCACTCTCGCTTACTGCCCCCAGCTCTCCCTCACCTCCCTCTCTCCATCCCTCCACTCTGGCTGACTGCCCCCAGCTCTCCCTCATCTCCCTCTCTCCATCCTTCCACTCTGGCTGACTGCCCCCAGCTCTCCCTCACCTCCCTCTCTCTCCATCCCTCCCCCCTCGCTGACTGCCCCCAGCTCTCCCTCACCTCCCCCTCTCTCCATCCCTCCACTCTCGCTGACTGCCCCCAGCTCTCCCTCACCTCCCTCTCTCTCCATCCCTCCACTCTCGCTGACTGCCCGCAGCTCTCCCTCACCTCCCCCTCTCTCCATCACTCCACTCTCGCTGACTGCCCCCAGCTCTCCCTCACCTCCCTCTCT